>NC_091180.1:14054878-14184878 GCF_040958095.1 Procambarus clarkii | reverse complement strand
AAGCAACACTACCAGTGAGATTTGGAGGGATAGGCATACGAAAGGCAACTGAGGTAGCACTTCCAGCATTCTTATCCTCATGTACAGCAGCCAACGAATTGGTAGGGCAGATCCTACCAGAGCGTATGAGAGAGACAGCGGGAACTCATGATCAAACGTTCATCGAAGCAGCCAGACAATGGGACACCATTGCACACCCTCAACCCCGACCACAAGTCCCAAAAGACCACAAGCAGGCCCACTGGGATAGCCCCATAATGGAAAAGACTGTCACAGCAATGATTGACAACGCTGATGCTGAAAACAAAGCCCGCCTCCTAGCGGTAACAGCACCCCACGCAGGGGATTTTTTATTTGCTGTGCCCAATGCAGCCCTGGGAACTCGCCTCAGTCATGACGCTCTCCGCATTGGAGTTGCCCTTCGCCTTGCCGCCCCCATCCTCACCGAACATAGGTGCATCTGCGGAACTGCGATGGCAGACCAATATGGTCATCATGGTCTGGTATGTCGTAAATCACAGGGTAAAATCGCAAGACATGAAGAAGTCAACGACATCATCAAGAGGAGCCTCGCCACAGCCCGCTGCCCGGCACAAAGAGAACCACACTTATCCAGACCTAACGACCCTCAGAAGCGCCCTGATGGGGTCACCTTGCTACCTTGGAAGGATGGTAAGCAAGTGGTATTTGACTACACGTGCGCTGCCACACTGGCCAGTACCTACCTCCACTACAGCACACGTGAAAGCGGTGGTGCTGCTTCTTTCAGGGAATCGCAGAAAATTATTAAATACAGAGGTCTAGCACACTGCTACAGCTTTGTTCCGATCGGCTCGGAGACCCTCGGTTCGTGAGGAAAATGTGCATTGAAGTTCCTGAAGGAATTGGGGGACAAATTGATCAGCGCTACAAAAGACCAGAGAGCAAAAAGTTTCTTGTTCCAGCGCCTCAGTGTTGCGATTCAGAGGGGAAATGCCTGTTGCGTCTTGGGCACTAGTCCAACTTCAGAGGAATTCGAAGAAGTGTTTGACTTGCAACAATGATCGAACCCGTCTGTGACATTCATCAATGTTTCCCATTGTTGTGTTTTTCAAGAGATCCATAACCTTTAAGCACCTTTTTGCATTATTATTTTTGTAACAACCCATGTATATCTTGTAACCATCAAATGCATAATAAAGCACAAAAAATATTTAAGGAAGGGGGTGGTAGGAGAAAAGCACACAGAAACTGTATTGGAGGGGATCTAAACATTCCCTCTAATGCGTTATGCGTGGTTTCCTCCGAGGCTATGGGTCCCCCTTCTTCCAGCTAGAGGTGGTACTCCCTTCCATATAATAAAAAAAATATATATATATATATATATATATATATATATATATATATATATATATATATATATATATATATATATATATGTCGTACCTAGTAGCCAGAACGCACTTCTCAGCCTACTATACAAGGCCCGATTTGCCTAATAAGCCAAGTTTTCCTGAATTAATATATTTTCTCTAATTATTTTCTTATGGAATGATAAAGCTACCCATTTCATTATGTATGAGGTCAATTTTTTTTATTTGAGTTAAAATTAACGTAGATATATGACCGAACCTAACCAACCCTACCTAACCTAACCTAATCTATCTTTATAGGTTAGGTTAGGTTAGGTAGCCGAAAAAGGTAGGTTAGGTTAGGTTAGGTAGGTTAAGTAGTCGAAAAACAATTAATTCATGAAAACTTGGCTTATTAGGCAAATCGGGCCTTGCATAGTAGGCTGAAAAGTGAGTTCTGGCTACTAGGTACGACATATATATATATATATATATATATATATATATATATATATATATATATATATATATATATATATATATATATATATATATATATATATATATATAATATAATCTTGTTCACTTGTTTTACTTGTATTCAAGTGGATATGTAGTGTGTAGTGTACATCTGTATAACAGTGTACATTTAGTTATGAGTACACCTGTACCCACCTGTGCTTCTTCCTACAGGTGACTTCGGAGCCTTGTGATGTCGGCCAGATGTAGTAAGTAGACAGGTATTTGATGTCTCTATGTCTCTCTGTCTGTCTCTGTCTCTGTCTCTCTCTCTGTCTCTCTCTCTCTCTCTGTCTCTCTCTCTCTCTCTCTCTCTCTCTCTCTCTCTCTCTCTCTCTCTCTCTCTCTCTCTCTCTCTCTCTCTCTCTCTCTCTCTCTCTCTCTCTCGCTCTCACACACGCACACACACACGCTTCTCCCCCCACCCTTGGGAGCTGGTGGCCGAGCGAACATCTCGCTAGACATGTGATCCTGTGGTCCCGGGTTCGATCCCGGGCGCCGGCGAGAATCGATGGGCAGAGTTTCTTTCACCCTATGTCCCTGTTACCTAGCAGTAAATAGGTACCTGGGAGTTAGTCAGCTGTCACGGGCTTCTTCCTGGGGTGTGTGTGGTGTGGGGAAAAAAATGTAGTAGTAGTAGAAACAGTTGATTGACAGTTGAGAGGTGGGCCGAAAGAGTAGAGCTCAACCCCTGCAAGCACAACTAGGTGAATACAACTAGGTGAATACACACACACAAACAAACACACACAAACAAACACACACAAACAAACACACACAATCACACACACACTTATCAACCTGTCCTCTTAAAAATAACGTCGTTTTTGCCCGTTTGCCCGTATGGCCGAAAGTGGACGTAATTTGAAAATAAGAAAAAATTAAAATAAATTTGGATTTTTTTTTTCAACAACAGTAAGTTGAGGGTGCTCTGATAGGTTAGGTTGGTTGGAAATTCTCATAAGTTTCAAAACGTTATGAAAAACGTTAATTGAAAGTTTCCTCTCCTAACCTTACCGAGTAAGCCGGACGACTCAAACAGAAAACGGGACAGCACGTCACTTTTGTGAGTCGATTTCATTTCAAATTACGTCCATTTTTGTTCATAGCGCGCATACCAGCGAAAAGCGACGTTATTTTTAAGAGGACGGGTTGGATACTATGCAAGGTTATGGTGAAGATCGTGAGAGAAAACCTAGTTACACATCTGGAGAGAAGAGACTTCGTGACAACTCATCAACATGGGTTCAGGGAAGGTAAATCTTGCTTTACAGGCTTAATAGAATTCTACGATCAGGTGACAAAGATTAAGCAAGAAAGAGAACGATGGGCGGACTGAATTTTTTTGGACTGTCGGAAAGCCTTTGACACAGTACCCCATAAAAGGTTGATGCATAAGCTGGAGAAACAGGCAGGAGTAACTGGTAGGGCGCTCCAGTGGATAAGGGAGTACCTAAGCAATAGGAAGCAGAGAGTTACAGTGAGGGGTGAGACCTCAGATTGGGGTGAAGTCACCAGTGGAGTCCCACAGGGCTCTGTACTCGAATCTATCCTGTTTCTGATATTCGTAAATGATCTCCCATAGGGTATAGACTCAATGTTTGCTGATGACGCCAAAATTATGAGAAGGATTAAGACAGAGGAGGACAGCTTGAGGCTTCAAGAAGACCTGGACAAACTGCAGGAATGGTCGAACAAATGGTTATTAGAGTTTAACCCAAGAAAATGAAATGTAATGAAGATAGGTGTAGGGAGCAAGAGACCAGATACAAGGTATCATTTGGAAGATGAAATACTTCAAGAGTCAGAGAGAGAGAAAGACCTAGGGGTTGATATCATGCCAGACCTGTCCCCTGAAGCTCATATCAAGAGGATAACATCAGCGGCATATGCCAGGTTGGCTAACATAAGAACGGCCTTTAGAAACTTGTGTAAGGAATCTTTCAGAACATTATATACCACATATGTCAGACCAATCCTGGAATATGCGGCTCCAGCATGGAGTCCATATCTAGTCAGGCATAAAACTAAACTGGAAAAGGTTCAAAGGTTTGCCACCAGACTATTACCCGAACTGAGGGGTATGAGCTACGAGGAGAGACTACGGGAATTAAACCTCACGTCACTGGGAGACAGAAGGTGTTAGAGGGGACATGATCACCACATACAAGATTCTTAGAGGAATTGATAGGGTAGATAAAGACTTTTTAACACAAGGGGCACACGCACTAGGGAACACAGGTGGAAATTGAGTGCCCAAATGAGCCAGAGAGACGTTAGAAACAATTTTTTCAGTGTCAGAGTAGTAGACAAATGGAATGCATTAGGAAGTGATGTGGTGGAGGCTGACTCCATACACAGCTTTAAGTATAGATATGATAGAGCCCAGTAGGCTCAGTAACCTGTACATTAGTTGATTGACGGTTGAGAGGCGGGACCAAAGAGCCAGAGCTCAACCCCCGCAAGCACAATTAGGTGAGTACAATTAGGTGAGTACACACACACACACACACACACACACACACACACACACACACACACACACACACACACACACACACAATCCCCACACACACACACAATCCACACACACACACACACACACACACACACACACACACACACACACACACACACACACACACACACACACACACACACACACACACAATCCCCACACACACACACAATCCACACACACACACAATCCACACACACACACACACACACACACACACACACACACACACACACACACACACACACACACACAATCCCCACACACACACACAATCCACACACACACACAATCCACACACACACACACACACACACACACACACACACACACACACACACACACACACACACACACACACACACACACACACACACACACAATCCCCACACACACACACACACACACACACACACACACACACACACACACACACACACACACACACACACACACACACACACACAATCCACACACACACACAATCCACACACACACACAATCCACACACACACACACACACACACACACACACACACACACACACACACACACACACACACACACACACAAATCTGTTTTATTGTGAGTGGAATCATTTATTTTGTGTAAAGAATGAATATGTTTCCAATTGTCGAGGAGTTGAAACCTGATAGACCAACACATGCAGCAGCTCCACAACACCTGACTAACTCCCGGGTACTTATTTACTGTTAGGTGAACAGAGGCACCAGATTCAAAGGAAAGTGTCCATTCGTTTCGTCCTGCCCAGGAATCGAACCCGGGACCACTCGGTTGTCTTATGAGTAGTGACGATATCACTAGATATTTATAAATGTTCCCATGGCATAGTTGCCGCAATGTGTGATATCGGGATTGGGTTAATTGTGTTGTTGACGTATTGTTTGATATCTTTATATAATGGATATAGTGATATCTTAAGGTAATTGCTATATATTTTGATATTCTGAGGTAGTTGCCATATTTGATATCTTGAGGCAGTTGCCATATTGTTTGATGTCCTGATGGTGTTGCAATATTTGATATGTTAAGTAGTTGCTCTATTTGATATCTTGAGGTAGTTGCCATATTTGATATCTTGAGGTAGTTGCCATATTTGATATCTTAATGTAGTTGTCATATTTGATATCCAGAGGTAGTTGTCATATTTGATATCTTAATGTAGTTACCATATTTAATATCTTAAGGTAGTTGCCATATTTTACGTCTTGATGTAGTTGCCATATTTGATATATTGAGTTAGTTGCCATATTTTATATATTGAGTTTGTTTGCCATATTTGATAGCATGAGGTAGTTGCCATATTTGATATCTTGAGTGAGTTGCCATATTTGATATCATAAGGTAGTTGCCATATTTGATATCTTGATGTAGTTGATATATTTGTCTTATACTACAGGTATCATGTAATATGAAATTCCACGTATATTTCCATCAACTATTAGGTAGTTTTGATGTCGCGAAGGTAATTCTCACATCATTTCGTAATAATTAATTAAAACAATTTGATATTGTTCGGTAGTTGGAAAATGCCTTGAGGCAGTTGTCATACTGAGGGGTAGTTATGTGCATTTTATTTTATAGATTATATAGATTATTTTATAGATATTGACGATAATTCACTTGTGTGAATGTTTTCTGATGTTGTGTTTTGGTTACATCAGCTGTAAGGACCGGCCTGGGGGATGTTGTGATACCCCGGAACGGCCCTGGCCGCCACAAGCCCCGCCTTCGCCCCGGAACACCAATCACCAGCTTCCGCCCCCGCCCCAGGCCCCGCCCCCGCCGCGGAACACCAATCATCAAGCTCTGCCGCCAGTGCAAACTCCGCCCATTTACCCCCATGTTCTACCTCTCTGGGCAAACTGGTACTTCTGGTGAGTATATTGACAGATGATTAATTTAACTTTATTTAAATATTTACAGTATTCTATAGGTCACGCAGAAATAAATACAGAGGTATATGGCATTTTATAGCCAAACCGGTTACCAAAACTTGATCCCAACCCAGAACTCAAAGGAATACATTCGAGAAGAGAAAATGCTTTTTCACCCACAGGGTTGAAAAAAACATGGAACCGCCTACCCGCAACTGCCAAAACTTTAATACCTTTTAAAGTACAACTGGAAAAGTTCATCAAAGCAAATGGGTAGACTTTCGACAAGCCGCCGGCTTCCTGTCTTCGTCGAGGCCACTAGTGTTCGTTTGGCTCTTAGGTAAATTCAGGTAAATAAATACGCTAAATCCTTAGAGAACTGGATGGGCATAACAACATATATTTATCCCCCAGACTTCGCACTGAAACAGTAAAAAATTACAACAAATTGTAAGTTGAGAAACAATCTTCAACTGACAATTTCAAAGGGGGAGCCGTTCTGCCGAGCGGACAGCACGCGGGACTTGTGATCCTGTGGTCTTGGGTTCGATCCCAGGCGCCGGCGAGAAACAATGGGCAGAGTTTCTTTCACCCTATGCCCCTGTTACCTAGCAGTAAAATAGGTACCTGGGTGTTAGTCAGCTGTCACGGGCTGCTTCCTGGGGGTGGAGGCCTGGTCGAGGACCAGGCCGCGGGGACACTAAAGCCCCGAAATCATCTCAAGATTACCTCAAGAAGATAAGACGAGGGAAGGTGATCAAGATATCTCCCCTCTTCTCAGTAAGGGAGAACTGACTCTCAACATCTCCTACAACAAGCAGACTCAAACCCAAAAGGACAATGTACAAAATATTGATCAAGAAACATCAAATTAACCTTGCCTTACGGCCGCGTACTATACCACTGTACCATCGCTGAAGTGAACAATTCATACAACCAGATTTCTATTGATATATATACGTTAATGATTTCTTATGTATATTTATTAAGATAATTTGATTTCAGAGTGTAGCTGTGTAAAATATTTCATGTACAGAGAGGAGGTGCAATCTCTAAGCCTCCGGGCAACAATGTCAAAAAATTAAGTAGGTTCTGCGCACGTATCAGAATCCCTGAAAGTAAATTTGGTTCATTGTGTACATACAATGAGGTAAATTTTGACGCATTGTCTGCGTACAATAAGATAAAGTTGACGTATTGTTTGCATACAATAAGGTTCAGAATCTCGACGCCTGGGATCAGCGCAACATGGGGCCATGAAGACATCATTGAAGGAGATTTTCACCTTCAAGGGTACCGTCCGCCTTTCAGTAAGAACACAACAACAACAAGAGCAGGTGTCGACCTATGTATAAAAGAGGACTTGATAGCAACTAACAATGAGGAATTAAACAATCATTGGACGCTCAGATTCTTCATACCGCAATGTAAGAACGCAAAATAGGAGAAAAATGACAGTGTGAGAATACTTTAGGGCAGACACAGCAATAGCAGAGAAAGTTACCGATTTGCGTAAGTTGCAGCTGAAGTCCAAGATCTTACAATGGGAGATTATAACCATGAGACAATAGATTTTGGTAAGTCTAATATCGCTAATAGAGAGCATATTCGTCTGCATATTCTTGACATGACGCTTTTCCCATACAAAATGTGGCAAAGCCCTCCCGAGATTACAGCATTATAGATCTTGGGCTAATATCAGAAGAGAGCATGATGGATTAAATACAGTCAGGAGAGAAGCTATCCATATCATGTGAACTATATCCTGAGATGGATTACAATTCCAGAAATCCATACTAAGGGTCCAGGACTATAACATCTTTGACTGCCTGCTAGAAAGACTATCACAGTGTGAGTGAGAAATTACTAAATACCTCCTCCTAATATATCAATATATAGACGTATCATGGTAGAATTTCATTAAGGTTATCATTGAACTTGTTCAAAAATATGTGCCAATGAAGAGAGGAAATAAAAAAAGAACTAGATCGATGCCAAGTGGTAGAGGGAGCTTTAGTAACTAAACACCATCTCAGGAAGAAGTATTTTGTGATGTATACAAAATATCATCTAATTACACTACCAATTAAGTCAGATCAGCCAAAGGAAACTATTAAAAAATGCTTGCTAAAATATTAACAATAATTCAAAGTCCTTTTAGGCCTAAATAACGAGCAAAACGAAAGGTTCGATAGAAGGCTTGAAGGCTGAGACCAAGCAAGCTTCAATCAATAATATAAGGTCAGTCTACACTCTGAATGAATACTTAACATCAGTGGTCACGCTGGAAAGGTTAGGCAGCATCACAAGATTCACTCAAATATATGAAGCAGAAAAGAATGAGTGAGGGTGGGATGAAATCCGTATTATGTGCGAAACTATCTGGAAGAGCATTGACAAAGTTAAAGAAATCTAATGCCCCAGTTCTGGATGGGATTCAATCCTAAATCGTAAAATGACCGATGAACTGTGTTCACCACTGAAACTCTATTTAGAAATTATTTATACAAAGGTAAAGTTCCCCTTGATTGAAAATATGCAAATGTCACCTTATCTTCAAGAAAAGTGAATCAGGTTCAGCAGCAAACAATCGACCCATAGCCTAATCTCACATATCTGCAAACTCGTGGAGAGAATCCTTCGGGAGGGAACCATTCTCACATGGTTTTGTTCACAAACAAAAAATCTTGCCTAACCTACCTGCTCACTTTTTTGGAAATAGAAACCAGCTGTTCAGACATAAGCTTTGGCTTCCAGTATACGTATTGTAAATAGACTTCGCTAAATCTTTTAATAAGGTAACTGAATGAGAAGAAAAATATAAGCACATGAAATAAATGGTAAAGTACTGGAATGGATAAAACAATGGTTAAAACAAAGAAAACAAAGTGTCGTTCTAAATACAAATTAATCTGGAAAAATGTAGTGAGTGGGTAGCACAAAATTCTATCTTGGGGCCAACCCTTTTTTTGTTATAAAATATGGATGAGAATAATACAAACAAATCATCATCAAATTTGCAGGTGACACTAAGATCTATGATAAAATGGGAAGCAAAAACGATCTTGAGGCCCTTACCAAACGATCTACATGAGCTCCACAAATGGCAAGACCTTCCATGTAGAGCATAACGGTACCCATCACAACTATAGAGATTACAGTCGCAGGAAAACAAATGTAAACCACACCCTATGAATAATCAAAGGAACATTTGATTTCGAATGAAAGAAAGAGGTTATTCAACTGCACGAATCTCTGGTGCGCCCTAATCTGGGTTACTGTATCCAAGCATGGAGACCTCATCTTCAGAAGGACATACTGTACTTACACACAGAGATCACACTAACGTGATGCATCAAATGAACAAATCCACAAGGGCCGTGACGAGGCTTTGAACCTGCATCCGGGAGCATCCCAGACACTGCCTTAATCGACTGAGCTACAACAGGGTTAAAAAGAGTTGAAACCGAAGTTCTGCTGAACTTACTGGATCCTGTAGCCTCTCCTCGTCACGGCTCTTGTGGATTTGTACGTACTGTACTTGTTTTGGAGAAAATTCAACACAGAGTGATAAAAATCATCCCGAAACTAAGTAGACTCTCATACTAGGAACAGCTGAGGGCCTCAGGACTAGCAACACTACAAACCTGACATGATAAGGCTGATGTCGAGAGCAAAATGCTGAACATGTTGAATGATGCTAATCCAGAAAATTGCCGGAACAACCGTGGACATCTTCAAGAGAAAACTAGATAGTTTTCTCCAAGGAGTGCCGGACCAACCGGGCTGTGGTGGGTATGTGGGCCTGCGGGACGCTCCAAGCAACAGCCTGGTGGACCAAACTCTCACAAGTCAAGCCTGGCCTCGGGCCGGGCTTGTGGAGTATAAGAACTCCCAGAACCCCATCAACCAGGTATCAGAGCACATCTTTATAAGGTCTAATGTAACACAAGAAGCTCAACAAACCACAATGAAGGACAGAAAATATTTGTTGGGGGGTAAACAAATGGTAAACAAATACTTCAATTTAAAGTTCTGTTGTAAAACATCTAAAGGAATAATGAGAGGGAACATTGACAAGCCGCCGGCTTTCTGTTCCTTTCGAGGCCACTAAATATGGTGGCCCTCAGGTAAATTCAGACATAGCATGGACATATCCACATGTTTGATACAAGAATCGCCAAACTTGATGTGTTAGTTAATGTGACGAAAAGGAAGACCGTAATCAGGTTTGAGTGATGCTATATTAAATTACAGCTCCTGGAATCCTGCCTTTAACCAGAATTATTTTGGATCAGTACCCATATTCGAAAAGTACTTTGTACGCTTCCTCTGTTCGAATCACGTCCTTTAAACCCTTTGGGTGTGCAGTTAGCAGCCAGTTCTCTAAAACAGTTCCCCAATACTCATCAATCTAGCCGCCAAATTCCCTGTTTAGGAATAAAAAAAACACTTATACGATTCACAATTGAAGAGCCTTTGATCTTTTCCCCGAATATTGCTTCACTTCACAGACATTCTCGTTCGAGTCACACCTCTTTAAAGGCTCCGTCCGCGTGCAGCAAATACAAATAAATGCCAACAGAACCTCAACATCTAATCTAGCCTAATGTTGACCTACCTGTTTATTGTTTTAGATTCAGCTCCTCTGAACAAAAAGTTCCAAGTAGCACGGGCTATGGCGAGCCCGTAGTGGACTTACCTGGCACAGGAGTGGGGCTCTAGCTTTTTGTGACTTACCTATAACCAAATCCTAATATATAATAATATTAATATATCTGAAAATAATAGAGTTGGGACGAGCCTGGCCTGAGGACAGGTTGTGTAGTTAAGGGCAGGTGGAGACGACTGAATTGTCGTTTGAAGATCGGTTTCAACGGACCGTTTTCTATAAACTGAGATGACATATAAAAGATATTTTGCGACGTTTTGCACACCAAGAGTGTCAGACATTTTAATTTTTTAGTGTGTGTGTAGGAGAAATCTTTGTTTGTCGTTCGAGATCGGCAACATGGCGGTGTTGTCAAACGCCACGTGAATACTACATATGGTAAGATTCTCTTTTTTTATCTTAAAATTAAACGGGAACGTTTTCGAGGGGGGGGAATTATTAGGGGAAAAGTACCAAGCCATTTCGACTATATAACACATTGGAAGGGGACAGGATAAGAATTTGGAATGTACCGGGGGTAAGGAATGGTGCCCAACCACTTAGACGGTCGGGGATTGAACGCCGACCTGCATGAAGCGAGTCTTTTTTTTCGAGTGACATTTTAAAATTGTTAGTTGGTGTTGTGTCCGTCAGGGTGAGTGTGGCGCTGCTGGTGGTGTCGTGCCTGGCTGGCTGCGGCTACTGGCGGAGGAGGAAGATATACGAATCCTCAGCCTCCCAAACTCTCGGGCACGCCCACGCATACACTACGCCTACGCCCTCAGACGACACGCCCATGTACGGTCCGCCCTTGCCCTTCCTGCCGCCCACTCCCTATCCGGCCCCGCCGCCCTACAGCGAGGCAGCTAGGCCTTCTTTTGACCCCCTGGAGCAACATTTCTACGACGCCATGTTGGCAGGTAGGTGGCGCCCCACACTTATATATACATACACTATACGCAACATTCGTTAGATCAAATCGTAAATGTCCAGCACCAACATACATTAGACCAGTTCCTAAATCTGCAGTGCCAGCATCATGACAGCTAACACAGCCTGGCCAGGGGTCGGGGCAACTTCTGATACATCCAGGCCAGGGGTCGTGACACATCCAGCCCAGGGATCGTGACATATCCAGCCCAGGGATCGTGACATATCCAGCCCAGGGATCGTGACATATCCAGGCCAGGGGTCGTGACACATCCAGGCCAGGGATCGTGACATATCCAGCCCAGGGATCGTGACATATCCAGGCCAGTGGTCGTGACATATCCAGGCCAGGGATCGTGACACATCCAGGCCAGGGATCACGACACATCCAGGCCAGGGATCGTGACACATCCAGGCCAGGGATCGTGACATATCCAGGCCAGTGGTCGTGACACATCCAGGCCAGGGATCGTGACATATCCAGGCCAGTGGTCGTGACACATCCAGGCCAGGGATCGTGACACATCCAGCCCAGGGATCGTGACACATCCAGGCCAGGGATCGTGACACATCCAGCCCAGGGATCATTGACACATCCTGGCCAGCGTTCAGATTTCGAGAACATTACTCATGATGTCCAACATAAGAAAGTCCAGCAAGGCTCTTCCTCTCAGGTTACCCCATTACAACATATGACCTTCCATATAACCCTCTCACAACCCCCGCTCCCCTAGGCCGCTGGCCATGTTGTAAACAATCCTTGACAATTACACAATCGCAAAGCAGGCACTGCGGGCAGGTTGGGGGTTTAACCTTCGACAAGCCGCCGCCTTTATGTCCCCGTCGAGGCGACTATAGAGAGATGGTGGCCCCTGGAAGAAGGGGGGGCTCTCTGTCATTCTCGAAGCCACTAGATGGTCCTCAGGAAATTAAAAATGCACAAATTCTTTTCCCCCTGTTTTCCTTTTGCAGGTCGAAGCGTGTATGACTTCTACGATCGTCGGCACCCAAATGCCTACTACGATCGCTATTTCCTGCCAGACGATACCTCTTCGAGCGAGACGACATCGTTACTGTCCTATCGCCTTCACCGATCCTGTTCCACCCACTTGCCTCGCCATCATTCTCTCAGGAAGTGTGATATGCTTGCACCACCGCCTTACTCTGAGGTGAGTATGTTCTTCCACATCCCTATGCTGCTCTACCGCCTTACTCTGAGGTGAGTATGTTCTTCCACATCCCTATGCTGCTCCACCGCCTTACTCTGAGGTGAGTATGTTCTTCCACATCCCTATGCTGCTCCACCGCCTTACTCTGAGGTGAGTATGTTCTTCCACATCCCTATGCTTGCTCCACCGCCTTACTCTGAGGTGAGTATGTTCTTCCACATCCCTATGCTGCTCCACCGCCTTACTCTGAGGTGAGCATGTTCTTCCACATCCCTATGCTGCTCCACCACCTTACTCTGAGGTGAGTATGTTCTTCCACATCCCTATGCTGCTCCACCGCCTTACTCTGAGGTGAGTATGTTCTTCCACATCCCTATGCTGTTCCACCGCCTTACTCTGAGGTGAGTATGTTCTTCCACGTGCCTCAGCTTGGTCCCGGGGCTCAGAGGGGAAGATAATCAATGTTCCTATTATACAGAAAGAGGGGGAGTTTGGGTAAGAAGAGGTAGGTATTTTGACTGAAAGGGAAGCCTAACCTTCCGTTTGTTCATGGAGTATTTCATCTGAAGCATCGTGAATAACCAGTTCCTTGTTCAGAACCGTTGTTAATTATGTTTCATTCATGTCCTTGTTAGTATTCATCGAGTACTATGTATTCATCTGAATAATAAATTCTTGTTAGTGAAATAGATAGGCTTTTTTGTTGGACCTATTAATTGCTGTCTAGTTATAGTCAGTTCCAAAATCATTCCTTTGTTTCATTGTCTAGTTGTTTCCCAATAAAGTGTGTGTGATTGTTTATGATGGTTCTGCATGTGGGTGGTTGTTTATACGGATGGTTCTACGTGTGGGGGGTTGTTTATACGGATGGTTCTACGTGTGGGTGGTTGTTTATACGGATGGTTCTACGTGTGGGTGGTTGTTTATACGGATGGTTCTACGTGTGGGTGGTTGTTTATACGGATGGTTCTACGTGTGGGTGGTTGTTTATACGGATGGTTCTACGTGTGGGTGGTTGTTTATACGGATGGTTCTACGTGTGGGGTGGTTGTTTATACGGATGGATGATTGTTTATACGGATGGTTCTACGTGTGGGGTTGTTGTTTATACGGATGGTTCTACGTGTGGGTGGTTGTTTATACGGATGGTTCTACGTGTGGGTGGTTGTTTATACGGATGGTTCTACGTGTGGGTGGTTGTTTATACGGATGGTTCTACGTGTGGGGTGGTTGTTTATACGGATGGATGATTGTTTATACGGATGGTTCTACGTGTGGGTGGTTGTTTATACGGATGGTTCTACGTGTGGGTGGTTGTTTATACGGATGGTTCTACGTGTGGGGTTGTTGTTTATACGGATGGTTCTACGTGTGGGTGGTTGTTTATACGGATGGTTCTACGTGTGGGTGGTTGTTTATACGGATGGTTCTACGTGTGGGTGGTTGTTTATACGGATGGTTCTACGTGTGGGGTGGTTGTTTATACGGATGGTTCTATGTGTGGGTGGTTGTTTATACGGATGGTTCTACGTGTGGGTGGTTGTTTATACGGATGGTTCTACGTGTGGGTGGTTGTTTATACGGATGGTTCTACGTGTGGGGTTGTTGTTTATACGGATGGTTCTACGTGTGGGTGGTTGTTTATACGGATGGTTCTATGTGTGGGTGGTTGTTTATACGGATGGTTCTACGTGTGGGTGGTTGTTTATACGGATGGTTCTACGTGTGGGGTTGTTGTTTATACGGATGGTTCTACGTGTGGGTGGTTGTTTATACGGATGGTTCTACGTGTGGGTGGTTGTTTATACGGATGGTTCTACGTGTGGGTGGTTGTTTATACGGATGGTTCTACGTGTGGGTGGTTGTTTATACGGATGGTTCTATGTGTGGGGTTGTTGTTTATACGGATGGTTCTACGTGTGGGTGGTTGTTTATACGAATGGTTCTACGTGTGGGTGGTTGTTTATACGAATGGTTCTACGTGTGGGTGGTTGTTTATACGGATGGTTCTACGTGTGGGTGGTTGTTTATACGGATGGTTCTACGTGTGGGTGGTTGTTTATACGGATGGTTCTACGTGTGGGGTGGTTGTTTATACGGATGGATGATTGTTTATACGGATGGTTCTACGTGTGGGTGGTTGTTTATACGGATGGTTCTACGTGTGGGGTGGTTGTTTATACGGATGGATGATTGTTTATACGGATGGTTCTACGTGTGGGTGGTTGTTTATACGGATGGTTCTACGTGTGGGTGGTTGTTTATACGGATGGTTCTACGTGTGGGTGGTTGTTTATACGAATGGTTCTACGTGTGGGTGGTTGTTTATACGGATGGTTCTATGTGTGGGGTTGTTGTTTATACGGATGGTTCTACGTGTGGGTGGTTGTTTATACGGATGGTTCTACGTGTGGGTGGTTGTTTATACGGATGGTTCTACGTGTGGGTGGTTGTTTATACGGATGGTTCTACGTGTGGGTGGTTGTTTATACGGATGGTTCTACGTGTGGGTGGTTGTTTATACGGATGGTTCTACGTGTGGGTGGTTGTTTATACGGATGGTTCTACGTGTGGGTGGTTGTTTATACGGATGGTTCTACGTGTGGGTGGTTGTTTATACGGATGGTTCTACGTGTGGGTGGTTGTTTATACGGATGGTTCTACGTGTGGGTGGTTGTTTACACGGTTGGTTCTACGTGTATCCATACTTCACTGCTACTGCATCTACACCTTATTACTACTGTATCTACATCTTACTGCTACTGTATTATGCAGTTTTGTTGTATTATACTGTATTTCTGTATCATGTTACATTACTGTCTGAGCGCCTGACCGCTACTGTACCCATGGCAGGTGGCAGCCAAGCCGGAACTGTACCCAGTAGTGGTGATGAAACACGGCATTACAGAGGTCAACTCCACCAAGTCAATGAGTGAGGCTGCTGTAATCACCCACCCGCCCTCCTGGCATCCTCCGTACCACCATTACATATACAGATCAGGTGGGTGGAAGCCTCTTCATCGACCTGGGAAAACTCCTTTTTGTTTACATATCATACCCTCCCACCTCTCTACCTATAATATGTATAGTTCGGATTAGTGGAGGCCTCTATCCTGAAAGCCTCTATCCATGGACGGTCAATTGACCCTCTCCCTCCCCCCTCATCCCTTCTTCCTCATCTCTCCTAGTAACTTTTTTCATGTAAATAAGGTAACTGGAAGCCTATTCTTTCTCTACCTTGGAAACCTCCGTGTTCTATATCATTATACAGTAGATATTATAAAGGGAAGACTCCTGCAATCTAGTGCACCCGCCCCCTTCCAGGTACTAATATGGCCTACAAATCACCATAGCAATCATCATTACGGTCAGTTCAGGACCCCATATGTGGCGCTGTTTAGGTCCGCGCTGGAGCCTTATGTAACGATGTTTTGATCCATCCTCGACCCATATATGACGATGTTTTAGTCCGTTGTTGACCCTTATGTGACGACGTTTCGGTCCGCCCTGGACCCTTATCGCGACTTGATAGGGCTACAGAATGGTGCGAAAGGCGATCACTTTCACATCATAATTGAGGGTTCGGGATTGGTTACTTAGTGCTTTTTCGCGCGAGTGCAGGTGTGGTCAAACAGCTTACTATATCAGAATACTTAAGGGTTATAGAGCTGAGAAAATTCAAAATATTCAGGTCTCAGTGTCAACATTCTCTCAGTACCGACAGTCTCTATGTAAAATATAAAATAAGTACTGATAAAACATAAGGTAAATCCTTGATAAAATATAAAATAAATCCTTGATAAAATATAAAATAAATCCTTGATAAAATATAAAATTTTATACTGGAATTAAAATATACAATATTATTTATAAATTAAATGAACATAAACATAAACATAAATGAACATTAATGTAAAGTATTAATTAAGCTAATCGGTATACACTATAGTCAAGGATAGGAAGCCTGTTAAGCATATTGAAGTCCTACTAACAAAAACAATGCGCCTCAATTTGACGCAAGATGTAACACCTGCAAGGCATCAGTAAGAACACGTAAATAAGAGAACAAAAAATTAAAATAAAAGTATTAGATATATCGTATTTTGATAAAAACAAATCTCCTCTCAATATATTTTAATCCACGAATCGTTCTTCGATATTATTAAATTCCTTTCAGTGTGCTATATCTCGTCTGACATCAAGGTAACATGTTTAATCATTTTTAATTCACCTCTTGTTGATGGTATGTTAAATATTCACCCTTTGTGAGGGGCATGTTATATCCATCCCTTGTGAGGGGTGTATTGTACCCACCTCTTGTGAAGGTTATAATATTTGCATTATACCCCTCGCAAAGGGTGGATATAAAATAAATGTCCCCTCACAAGGGGGGGAGTATATGTATCCACCTCTAGCGAGCGACCATTTAGAACGTAATTACAATTTGAAACATCGGTTAGAAATGTTATAATGATTATCTTCAGTGATGAACTTGAGTTACAAACGTTAGAATGATAACTCTTTTACTGAATGTTTAAAATGAATGTTAGAATCATTACTGTTAGTATCGAATGTGAACTAAATATCTTTAATTATTTTATGTTAAATGTTATGACAAATGCCTTCAAGGATGAATATAAGGTAGAAATATTAGGTTATCGACTACTTTCAGTGATAAATTTTACTTAAAACTAGCACATTACCAAACATTTTTTAGATGTGAAATGGAAAATCAATTCAATTATCACTTTGTTTTTCATAGTGTGTATTTGAAATTGTGAACGAGGGATAGACTACATGTATATAAAGTTTATTATATATAATTTTGTTTGTAGTAGATTAGTATGTTAATATGCATTTATTTTTAATTTTATTGGCATGAGGTCTTTTGCTTTTTTATTATTGTTCAGTTTTCTTCAATTTGGTATATTGTAAATATCAATATATTGTTCCTAGACTTAAGGAGGCAATAATTTAAATTAAAGTGGCTTTTGATGTTCGAATGTATTGATTTGAGTATGACTTTTCCCTTAGTTTTTATGTGTGCGTTTTGTGTTTCCTGTAACGCTTTCAGACTCTGTGTTGTGGATCAAAGTGGAGGCGGAGAGGGTCCTGTGGAGGCGACGGGCTAGCAGTGGAAGAGGTAGCCTCCACACAGTGGTTGTTTTGTGTGTGTTTGTGTGTTATTTGGGCCCATAAGTCACCCCCCCCCCCTCCTCTCTCTCTCTCTCTCTCTCTCTCTCTCTCTCTCTCTCTCTCTCTCTCTCTCTCTCTCTCTCTCTCTCTCTCTCTCTCTCTCTCTCTCTCTCTCTCTCTCTCTCCCTTTTCTCTCTCTCTTCCTTTTCTCTCTCTCTTCCTTTTCTCTCTCTCTTCCTTTTCTCTCTCTCTTCTTCTTCTCTCTCTCTTCTTCTTCTCTCTCTCTCTCTCTCTCTCTCTCTCTCTCTCTCTCTCTCTCTCTCTCTCTCTCTCTCTCTCTCTCTCTCTCTCTCTCTCTCTCTCTCTCTCTCTCTCTCCAGTGCCAGTGCCCTCATTCTTAAAGATATGTGTGTTAAATTGCCTTTAGCAGCATAATAATAATAATAATAATAGGGTAGATAATAAATGAGCATTTTATTTTAAAGGAAAATAATCATACAAATCTTTAAGTGTATCTATGCACAGTCTCCCCCTCACTAAACAACAAAATAAGGGATAAAACTTTAAAAGGAACTCTGACTGTGACACTGTTGCAACAACTTGAAGTGAGGAGAAGCATTTACTCTATAACCTCACTTGGATGAACACCTAGCTAGCTTCAATCACTTAGCTACCTTCATACACATAATTAGCTTGAAACCAGCACTGGAATGGACCTTAGTAAAGTCGTTTGATATTCCCGAGTGCCGAACTGTGTTGCATGGCTAGAACCTTGCACGTTGCATGTTTGCAATGAATTGTTGGTTAGTAGAAATGAGTCACCAAGTAAGATGTTGTATAGTCACCAAGTAAGATGAATTCAACAGCAGCAGCTCCTTTGATTTATGGTTCATCTTTACCATATTTTGCAATCTTATATATATATATATATATATATATATATATATATATATATATATATATATATATATATATATATATATATATATATATATATATATATAGTCTTTCTTGTAAACATATGTTGTTAAATATGACCGAAAAAGTAAGATTAATAATTCTAACACGAATTTTAAGAAAATATTTTAAGAAATATTGAGAAAATTCGTGTTAGAATTATTAATCTTACTTTTTCGGTCATATTTAACAACATTATATATATATATATATATATATATATATATATATATATATATATATATATATATATATATATATATATATATATATATATATATATATATATATATATATATATATATATATATATATATATATATGCGAACAAGCCTGAATGGTCCCCAGGACAATATATATATATTATATATCTATATATATCATATATGATATATATATATATATATATATATATATATATATATATATATATATATATATATATATATATATATATATATATCAAACAAATCACCACAAGAATAATCCAAATGTTACACATGTAAACAACACACTGCAATTAACCCCTGAGCTAATTATATGCAATGCTCATTAGGCTAATTATAGATTCACATATTCAAATTAGTTTTATCCCTATATTCGTTTAGTGATGACTGATGAGCCTGGAGCATCTTCTTGTTACTCACCTTACATCACACACACATCATTGCCTGTTCCTAAACCAGGTATCATCCAGCATTTACCCAGCCCCTTACGAAACCTGTGCATCTTTCCTTAATCATGGCGACCTTGTTTACATTAATTAAACAGTTTATGCACATAGAAAGTTCACAACTTACGTTTATTATTCTTATCAAACATGAACCTTGTAGTGTATCGGAGCTCAGATTGTTTACTAAATGTAAACAAGGCTACTATGATTGAAAAAAAGATGTACAGATTTTGTAAAAGAACACGTAAATACCTCGGGGCTTTGTATTTGAACCTCACCACCAATTTATTTTGACGAAATGGAATTTGCACTTGGACCATTATGCTTGCGACCTTCGTGTCTCTTTCAGTCAGGAGAGAGAGCAGTTGCAGGGGGCGTTGCAGGCGGCTGTGGCACTGAGTGGCACTGTGAAGTGATCTGGGCGTCTCTCTACCCTCCCTCCCTCCCTTACCCTTCTTCCTTATCCAGGGGATCCCTAGGCATCATCCTGGCTCATCCTTATCCTTACTGAAGTATGGGCTTCCTCTCCCTTAACCTCGTCCTATCGGTCCGGTATTCTATATAATTTTGCTCTCTCTCTCTCTGGCCCTAGGCTTCTGACCTCTTTCATTCCCTTTGATCCACCTTTGATTCTCTTGACCCCCTTTTCATCTTGACCTTCCTCGATCCTTCTGATCCTTATCCTTCCTCTCCTGATCTCATCAACCTTTGCTATCCTTATAATCCTGTCTACAGTCCTCCTCAATCACTATTTCAATCCCTTTTTATCCTCTCCTCTCTTGACTCCTCCCTAATCTCAATGTTACATTTCATGCTGCCTCCTCTCTGCTCCTAATCAGTTCCTATTTTATTTACTACCTATAATCTTCTGACTTGCAGCCCTGTGCATGAGGGGTACCAGTCCACAAGCTATAGCCTCGTGCATGACAACCCTCCTTTATATATTGTTAACAGCCTGACTCTATCATAAGGATAAAACTAACTTGGCCACAGTAATGCCGACATACTATCTTGATCACAATATTGAAGTTAAACTATTTTTGTCCATAGTACTGAAAACGGCAGACAATTTTATCCGACTGCAGACGACAGATCATTTTATCCACAGGACTGCAGACGACAGACTTTTTTATCCACATGACTGCAAACGACAAACTGTTTTATCCACAGTGTTGCAGACAACAGACTATATTATCCACAGTACTGAAGATAGATTATCTTGGCCACAGTACTGAAGACGGAGTTTATTATCTACAGTACTAAATACAGGCTATCGATATCCCATCTTTATAGAAAACCATCTACATATTTACCATTCATGGGAAAACTCGTTTATTTCTTATTTAAAGTCGCCTGAAAGTTGAGTGTGCTGTGGAGTAGCAATTTTCTACACAGAATTTTTACAGTATGGAATAGGAGTAATAAATGAAGTTCAGTGTGAATTTACTAAATAAATTGGCTGGCATTAGATTTTCTAATGGTTTCTTGCATACTCCTCTACTTTACACCTGGGGTCGTTGGTGTGACTGGACACTTGAGAAAACTGACCGAATTTTGGGTCCCATGATAAGTAAAGTTTTAGTAGTTTTACTTGCATTATGTATCGGACAGCTTGAACGAGAATAGTCTGAGGAAAAATCACTGCATCACAATGCGTTTAGCTAGTTGTAACTACAGTACATGTGACTGCTTGTGCTCTCTGGTGTATAACAAGAGTCTTGGATAGAAGAGATGTATTATCAGAGGTTTGAGAAAGACAATGTTGTTGTTAAAGATTCGCTACCTGGAACAAAAAGTTTCAAGTAACACGGGCTATGGTGAGCCCGTAGTGCCTTAGAAAGACAATGGATATTTTGTATATATGTGTTGACTGAACACTTAACGGGATAGTTAAAGTTACTCTGTGCATTTCCAGTGCCGAAGCTAAATATGTTTCTTGTGGTTATGCTTGAGAATATGATAAATATTTGACTTGTCTGGTACCTAGAACGAAGTTTGTAGAGTAACTAGAACGAAGCTTGAACTGATATAGCGAAGTGTTTTCGATAGGCGTTTACACAACTCACACTCTTCCTCTAATGTGAAGACAGCTACCCACCTTTCTTGTGATAAGATAGTATTCTTCCTTTGTTGGGACATGACAACAACTTTTCTTCGTTGTAATAAGACAACAACCTTTCTTGCTTGTCATTTTTTTTAGTAATACATTAGGTACATCTGCATATGTTTCTTGTCGTAAGACAATGACCTTCTTTGTGATAACACCCTTTATTTATGGAAATATCACCCCTCCCTTATGTAGTGTTAACACGCTCCCTCTGAAAATATCACCCTCTCCCGCTGTGTAGTGATAACACCCCCACCTTTATTGTGATAACATGCTTCCTCTGTGGAGAGAACACCCGAGCTTCCTGTGAGGTGATAACCCCCTCCCTTTCTGGTGATAACCCCTCCCTTTCTGGCGATAACCCCTTCCTGTGTGGTGATAACACCCTCTCTCTGATGAGAACTCCCTCCTTTGTGCTGATAGCACCCTCCCTCTCTGGTGATAACACCCCTCCCTCTCTGGTGATAACACCCTCCCTCTCTGGTGATAACACCCTCCTGTGTGGTGATAACACCCTCCCTCTCTGGTGATAACACCCTCCCTCTGGTGATAACACCCTCCCTCTCTGGTGATAACACCCTCCCTCTCTGGTGATAACACCCTCCCTCTCTGGTGATAACACCCTCCCTCTCTGGTGATAACACCCTCCCTCTCTGGTGATAACACCCTCCCTCTCTGGTGATAACACCCTCCTGTGTGGTGATAACACCCTCCCTCTCTGGTGATAACACCCTCCCTCTCTGGTGATAACACCCTCCCTCTCTGGTGATAACACCCTCCCTCTCTGGTGATAACACCCTCCCTCTCTGGTGATAACACCCTCCCTCTCTGGTGATAACCCCCTCCCTCTCTGGTGTTAACACCCTCCCTCTCTGGTGATAACCCCCTCCCTCTCTGGTGATAACCCCCTCCTGTGGGATGATAACACCTTCCCTCTGTTACAGGCTCGGTGTCAACTCCGGAGGGATCACAGAGTTCTGGCTACACCTACGGACCCGCTTTACAGGTGATTAGGTGTATTATACTGTGTATACTTGTATATTTACATTGGTACATTGGGGGGTTAAGAGAGTACATAGAAATGATGTTGATTTTTCATTCTTGTAAAATCAACATCACGCTATGCCTCTAGCAGGCATAGCGTTTCGGGCAATGCCTTAAACTAACAGATAACTTTAAGTAGATAATTTACAGTAAAATTGACAAAAAAAAATATAGGTACATTGTAAGAAATTTTGACACAATAAACAATGATTAGATTAATACACAATAATATAGGGGTGTATACATATATATATATATCTAGGTGTACATAGGGTATATAGTTATATTTTTACGTTTACGTAGGGTGTATAGTTATATATCTTGGTGTAAATAATGATGTATACTCATATCTAGGTTTACAGCAGGTGGATAACTGTACAATTTGTGTACAGCTGATGAACAACTGTGCGAGTAATTACGAAGCCTCAAATAGTCTGATAATTAATGTACTCCTGTAACAAGTTGAGTATACCAGAGACTTCATAGGTCAGGAGTGTACATCAGATGCTGAGGGTACACCGCATAAAGTGGATAGTGTGAGTGGTGTACATTGACAGTAGTGTGTAGTTCGTTAGTTGTGAACATGTGGAATTTTACTATCAGTCGTTCGGGGTGTAGCCTAGTGTACGTTAGGTGCTGGGATGGAGGGGGGGGGGGGTTAGTGTGTGTTCAGAGGTGTACATAGGGTGTATACTTATATATGAATGTACACTAGAGTTTCGGCTCTTTATTCCCGCCTCTTAACCGTCAATCAACTGGTGTACAGGTTCCTGAGCCTACTGGGCTCTATCATATCTACATTTGAAACTGTGTTTGGAGTCAGCCTCCACCACATCACTGCCTAATGCATTCCATTTTTTAGCTACTCCAAGACTGAAGCAACTTTGTTTTAACGTCTCTGTGGCTCATTTGGGTTCTAAGGATCCACCTGTTCCCCCCCCCCTTTCGTGTGCATAGTTTGCCTTTATCTAGTCAATTCCGCTGAGAATTTTGTAGATAGTAATCATATCTCCCCTAATTCTTCTGTCTTCCAGTGACGTGAGATTTAATTCCAGTTGTCTTTCCTAATAAATCATACCTCTCAGCTCGAGGACTAGTCTGGTGGCATAGGTAGGGAAGTGTATTAAGGAGTGTAGGTGGGGGTTAGTGTAGGTGGGGGATAGTGTAGGTGAAAATAGTGAAGGTGGTGACACTGTCAGTACATGATAACCACAGTTTTCAGTTATTGTGTCTTAAGAAGTTGTACCTAGTGAGGTAGTGTGAGTGAGGTAGTGTGAGTGAGGTAGTGTGAGTGAGGTAGTGTGAGGGAGGTAGTGTGAGTGAGGTAGTGTGAGTGAGGTAGTGTGAGTGAGGTAGTGTGAGTGAGGTAGTGTGAGTGAGGTAGTGTGAGTGAGGTAGTGTGAGTGCGGAAGTGTAGGGTACTAACCAGAGTGTCCACACGCCCAGAGCGAGCCCCGCGGGTGTCGAGTCTGGTCCCCGGGGTGTGTGCTGGCGCTGGCTTCACCGGCCTCCTCAGTGGGTCCACACGCCTCAGATGTCTCCAGTCTGCCAGCTACGTCGCCCCCTTCACCTCCGGTTCCCACCTCGCCCACGCTGCCGCCCTCGCCCGCCAGCAGGGAGCTGAGGGATGTGTTGCACAAGATCAGTCAACTGCCTGGAGCTGCCTCGCCGCCCCCACCCCACAGCCCACGCCCTTCTCCACACTACTGCCCGCCCACGCGTCACCCCACCGCCCACACTCGCTATTGCTCCTCCCGACCCCGTGGGCGGCGCCCTTTGGGTGCCTCACTGTCCCTGGAGGTTTCAGGGCCCTGCCGCCCACGCTCTTTGCCCCTCACTGCTGCCACGCCCTCATCCCCACCCTGCTTGGCCGACCCGCCCTCACCCCTCCTCCTCCCCGCTTCCACTTCCACCCCCAATCTAGCAGCTACATGGCCCTCACCCCCCGCCCACACCCACCTTGTAGCCACCCTCGTGGACGGCTCACGCATCATCCACCACCCAGCCGCCCATGATCACACCCCCGTCATGACGCCCACAGAGGGCGTGTGGAGAAGGGACGCGATAGATTCCAGGTTTACATGGAGAGCCAGAGATCACGGGGTGGAGAGAGTGTAGCCACACACACACACACACACACACACACACACACACACACACACACACACACACACACGCACACGCACACGCACACGCACACACACACCTGAAATTCCCTTAGGAGTGAAAAGACATGGAGAACTAAACTAGTTGAGGCCACAGAGAGCAACTTTCTGACGCAACAGGCCCAGGAAACGACTAAGTCAAGAGGCTGTGGTGCTCCTTGAACGTGAGATAAGATCTTCTCTCAGAATGATCTTTATGATCATTCTATCATATGGAATGATCTATGGGCTTCACTAACGAATGATCTTTACCCAGGAAGCAACCCCCACAACCGTTGTCTAAATCCCATGTACCCATGTTACTGCCAAGTGAACAGAGGCATCAGGTGGAAGAAGTGATTGGAAAACGAGGATAATAGATAGAAAAAGGAGGGCTTAAGAGGAGGAAGTTCACTTTGAGAAGAGTAACGGACACAATATGTGAACAACGTAGCTTCCAAAGTTAAGGATCAATCAAGATTATTACACAACAAAAGATAGAAAAGGTTTGAAGAGTTAAACGGTCTTAAAAGTTATTAGGTCTTCAGTGTTAAGAGGTCTTCAATGTTAAGAGGTCTTCAGAGTGGAACCGGAACATCTGTCTGACACGGACAAGAGAAATGTTTCCGCCAGAGATTGAACCGAGGACGATAATCATGACACGGGACAAATTATAGAACACGGGGCATGGATAGAAACTCACGAGGAACAAGACTCGCTCACATGTTACCAACATCGCTGTAATTCAATGTTAGGAACAGCTCTGTTAGCGTATGGGTAGTGAGCAGATAGATAGAATGGGGTTATAGCCCGTTAGAGAGATAGTACAAAACTAATAAAATAAACATTATTAAAATCAAATTCAATAAGATAGGAGCGCACACACACACACAGTAAAGCGCCCACGTCTCCTTCCACACACAAAGAGGTGTTAAATGTAACCCCCCCCCCCCTCCCTCCCTTACCGGTCACGCCCCAATTCTACATCCATATCCTACATTCCTAGATCCTACGACTGCGCGTCCTAGTAAGGCGACATCCTATACTACAACTACAGCTTTCGACTGCGTCCAACACCCCTGCTCTGTTCCCAAGAGGAACGACAATTGTCTCCCCTATTTGTTACACCCATTTTCTATTAATATTTACATCTGGTAATTTTTTCAATTTCTTGCTTAATTAAAGATATTTTTGTTGATATTTGATCATTTTCTGTGGTTTATGAGCACTTTCTGAGTTTTGTATATACTAGAATAGATATTAGGCAAGAATATTCATTACTCGCACTGTAAAACACCATTTTCACGGCACTTGAAGATGTTTAATTAATTTTTGAAAAACTATTTATTATAAGGCTAAATATTCTTTAATATTAATATTTATATTTTATTATGAATTAAAAATTAATTTATAAATATGATAAACACAGATCATAAAAGGCTGGATAGGTGACTAGAGATAAAAAAATTGAACATATCAAAATACGAATTGGTAATTGTTAATTTTTTTTTTAAAAGTTAACAATGTACATTCATAATATTTGGAGCAATATACATAGGTGTAACACATTTATCAGTCTTTCTCTCTCTCTCTCTCTCTCTCTCTCTCTCTCTCTCTCTCTCTCTCTCTCTCTCTCTCTCTCTCTCTCTCTCTCTCTCTCTCTCTCTCTCTCTCTCTCTCTCTCTCTCTCTCTCTCTCTCTCTCTCTCTCTCTCTCTCTCTCTCTCTCTCTCTCTCTCTCTCTCTCTCTCTCTCTCTCTGTCGTACCTAGTAGCCAGAACGCACTTTTCAGCCTACTATGCAAGGCCCGATTTGCCTAATAAGCCAAGTTTTCATGGAAAAGTTAGGTTAGGTAGTCGAAAAAAACATTAATTCATGAAAACTTGACTTATTAGGCAAATCGGGCATTGCATAGTAGGCTGAGAAGTGCGTTCTGGCTACTAGGTACGACATATATATATATATATATATATATATATATATATATATATATATATATATATATATAATGTGTGTGTTTGTCATTAGTAGGTGCCATACCTATTACGAAATCTTGAAGAATTTTTTAATTAATTATATAAACTATCTCACGACGAGCGGAAGACTGCAGAAATGTTTAATAAACTTATTTTGTACTTGATATCCAGTATATCACAGAGGATATATACATATAGAAGTATCACCTGCATCTCAATGGAGATTCACTTGAGAGATTACTTAAGTGCTAGCCTGCTCAGTGCTAAAGTATATTTACTGGTTGATCAGTAAACTTTTGTAGTGGCCTTTTTTAAGTTTCCAAGGGTTGATAGACATTAAGGCTCAACACCAACTCATATCAAGTTTGGATGGGATGTATACACCGGAAGGCGTATCTCGTTTCTTTGAGTATATACAGAGTATAATTAAACGCTGGAGTGTGTTCAAGGCCCAAGTATTATTCTTGGTTGGTCAGTCAGCAACTGTCAACAGTCAAGCAACTGTCAGTCAGCAGCTGTCAACAGTCAAGCAACTGTCAGTCAGCAACTTAATCCCAATACCAAATCAATTTCAAGAACAACATTTACATTGAAAACTTGATCCGTCTCTGTGCGTTTCACTCTGAGACCCTACTATACACCTGGACAATGTTTGAGACTAAAGTGTACTTCCTCGTGGACCAGTTAGCAATCGTGTTCTAAATATCTCTCCAGAGTCTTAAGCCCAAAACCAGACGACTTACGTGTAGTGTCAATATCCTAGCCTCAGCTGTGAAGGAAACTGTGGTGATTCCTTGCTAACTGGAATCTTTATTAAGGATATTACGGAGGCACTTTTAACGAAAGGAAAATTATAAATGAGTTAAATATCTTCTTATAACATTGCAAGTAGAAGGAGAGCAATGTTTTGACCTGATTCAAGACTTCTTTCTCGTACAGCATGCGACAGAGGCCACCCGAGGTCATAGCATTCTAGACCTTGTGCCATCAGAAGAGAGCATGATTTATCAAACACAGGTAGTGAAGAAGTTCGCCATATCATGTGACCACAATATTCTAAGATGTAATACAATTATCAAAACCCATATAAAGGTCTAGAACGATGGCTTACCTTCGAGAACGTAAGAGACTTTCTTAGGAAAGTAAGATACTTACCTTACCGAGAACGATGACTTTCTTACCTTCAAGGAGACTATCATAGAATGAGACAGGAATTACAAAATACCTCCTGGAGGGAGTTGATTGCAGATCAAGACGTGGAATCTTCATGGGGTTAAATTTCACAGAGTTCATCCCTCAACTTGTTCAAAAATATTCACCAATAAGGAGAAGGCAACGTGAAAATAGCTGCATGCAATGACAAAAAAAAAAAAGTCTAAAACCATACCTTTGGAAGATGTATAAATCCATCAAGAATCACATAAATTATTAACTATGCAGAAGAGCATTAAATTCAGTTACTGAGGAAATCAGATCAGGCAAAAGGAATTATGTTACAAATTTAATGCCCATAATAATAACATAATTTATAATTATGTTATAAATTTAATTATTTTAATACAAAATTCCCAAAACTTTAAGAAGCATCTGAAGTCTTTTTGTACCTATATAATAAGTAAAACCAATGCGAAAGATTCGCTAAGCCTCCTTATAAGATGGGACCAACCAAGTTATAATTGATGATATAAAGGCAGCGAACACTGAATGTTAGTAATGGTAATGTTTTCTCACAGACACAATAACATGTGAGGCATCACTGCTGAGCGGGTATTGTATCACTGCTGAGCGGGTATTGTATCACTGCTGAGCGGGTATTGCGTCACTGCTTAGCGGGTATTGTATCACTGCTGAGCGGGTATTGCGTCACTGCTGAGCGGGTATTGTATCACTGCTGAGCGGGTATTGTATCACTGCTGAGCGGAGTCTGAATAACTACCGTTGGGTTTCGTACATATCTAAAGGTTTATACTTGGTTAAGTATTAGTCGTCTGACCTGTTAACCTCTGGAGGCTTATAAAAGCCTAGGGCCAGATTCACAAAGCAGTTACGCAAGTGCTAACGAACCTGTACATCTTTTCTCAATCTTTGGCAGCTTTGTTTACAATTATTAAACAGTTAATGAGCTCCGAAGCACCACGAGGCTGTTCATAACAATAACAACAGTTGATTTGGAAGTTTTCATGCTTGTAAACTGTTTAATAAATGTAACCAAAGCCGTTAAAGATTGAGGAAAGATGTACACGTAAGTACTTGCGTAACTGCTTCGAGAATCTGGGCCCAACTGACCAAGCAGAAAGTATACTTTAGTCCTGGACACATCTCTAAAATAAATGAAAAATCGGTATATATACTTTGAGAAGCGGTATATATATAAATATATATATATATATATATATATATATATATATATATATATATATATATATATATATATATATATATATATATATATTGGTGTATACTGGCAGCAGGTTTTCTTTCAAACATGTTTCATTGAATATGACCGCATATTCTGTATTTATTATTTTCTGGTTTAGGGCTTCTATCCCTCTAACTATTTTCTTAGCATCAGGGCTTAATTCAATTAAGCCCTGATGCTAAGAAAATAGTTAGAGGGATAGAAGCCCTAAACCAGAAAATAATAAATACAGAATATGCGGTCATATTCAATGAAATATATATATATATATATATATATATATATATATATATATATATATATATATATATATATATATATATATATATATATTGGTAGCAGATTTCCTGTAGACATATATAATTAAATATGACCGAAAAAGTAAGATTAATAATTCTAACACGAATTTTCTCAATGTTTCTTACATTTTTCTTCACTGTTGATGGTAACTGAAAAATCAATTCTCCAAAATTCATTTTTATTTCTAGTCTGACGCGACACTTGAGCGCGTTTCGTAATAATCTTATTACATTTTCAAAGACTTTAGTTTACACACACACAACTATAACTGAACAGAGCTGAAACATCTTCGATTTTTTATACCTACATTTGGGTGAGGTGATATGTTACAACAGTTTTGGATGAGGTGAAAACAAACTTTCAACACAAGACAGATACACGAATCGCTGTATCGATAGATACAGCGATAGCAGGCGGCTAGATATCTGCGAGGCACTACACATTAAGAAGTCGACACCAGCAATCATCAGCCAATTAATGCACAACTATATTCTACCCACTTCAAGACTCCGCACCAATATAGAAGCATCAAGAAATATGGGCCAATAGGCCCTTTGCAGTTACTTCCATTCTTCCCTTTAACATACAAAATATTATACCCATTGTTTCGTGTTCTGTCTTGTGTTGAAAGTTTGTTTTCACCTCATCCAAAACTGTTGTAACATATCACCTCACCCAAATGCAGGTATAAAAAATCGAAGATGTTTAAGCTCTGTTCAGTTATAGTTGTGTGTAAACTAAAGTCTTTGAAAATGTAATAAGTTATTACGAAACGCGCTCAAGTGTCGCGTCAGAGTAGAAATAAAAATGAATTTTGGAGAATTGATTTTTCAGTTACCATCAACAGTGAAGAAAAATGTAAGAAACATTGAGAAAATTCGTGTTAGAATTATTAATCTTACTTTTTCGGTCATATTTAATAATATATATATATATATATATATATATATATATATATATATATATATATATATATATATTGGTAGCAGTCTTTCCTGTAGACATATATTATTAAATATGACCGAAAAAGTAAGATTAATAATTCTAACACGAATTTTCTCAATCTTTCGTACATTACGCTTCACTGTTGGAGGTAAATCAAAAATCACTTCTCCAAAATTCATTTTTATTTCTAGTCTGACGCGACACGGGCGCGTTTCGTAAAACTTATTACATTTTCAAAGACTTATATATATATATATATATATATATATATATATATATATATATATATATATATATATATATATATATATATATATATATATATCTTCCTTCAGTATTTAATTTTTAATAATTTTTCTTGTGTAATAAAACTTGCTGGATGCCCCGAAGGAGGTGCTGTTTATGGTATAAATACCTATAATTTGTCAAGATTATGTTTCGTCTTTGAATACAACACGACTATTAATGATCAGTTAACCATTTATGCATTAATAATATTTCGGTTTCAAGAGCCAGTATTTTATAACATTATTGCAGTGTGACGTAATGTGATATATTTAAATATATGGAGGATTTCCTGGGTAACATGACTGAACTAAGTTACAAGCGTAAACAATGTATAAATTATTAATGACGAAAATGTAAACTGTTATTGTTTTGTTTTTGTGTTGAGTGCGATTTTCACTTGTTAATTCTGTTTTTACAGCCTCATCCGAGAGACGCTTATGGTTGCCAAATTGGCATCAGATTTTCTCTCTTAGACCTCAACTAGACATTCTACATTCTCACATTCCCATGAAGCAATAAGATTATGAATGTTTTGAAAATAATTCATCGAGTAATTATCTTGGGTTATCAACCCTGAGCTTTATAAACCATTTTCACTGCCTGGAATGAAAAAACGGAGGTGTGTCCTACAGTAGGATATTATGGTAGTAATCGTGTGTTGAACTATATATATATATATATATATATATATATATATATATATATATATATATATATATATATATATATATATATATATATATATATATATATATATATATATATATATATATATATATATATATATATATATTGATTTCCACTTGCCATATTTATAAGCGCAATGTGTGTCGTGGTGGTGATTGAAACGACAACAAATTATGAATTAGTTGTTATCAAAGTGTATAATTTTGTCTAGACACTAACATATATATATATATATATATATATATATATATATATATATATGCGAACAAGCCTGAATGGTCCCCAGGACTATATGCGAATGAAAACTCACACCCCAGAAGTGACTCGAACCCATACTCCCAGAAGCAACACAACTGGTAACTACAGGGCGCCTTAATCCGCTTGACATTTGTGTTCCTCACGTGTGCCCCAAAGAATGAGGTGATTTGGTGAAATGCTATGCCCAAGATTACCATCCGAGTTGCCGTCGGGGAAGTGGCTCAAATAGCCTCGGCTATCACTTCCTTTTGACGGCCGTGATGGTCAAGCGGATTAAGGCGCCCTGTAGTTACCAGTTGTGTTGCTTCTGGGAGTATGGGTTCGAGTCACTTCTGGGGTGTGAGTTTTCATTCATATATATATATATATATATATATATATATATATATATATATATATATATATATATATATATATATATATATATATATATATATATATATATATATATATATATATATAAATATGTATATATATATATATATATATATGTATATATATATATATATATATATATATATATATATATATATATATATATATATAAATATATGCAGAATAAGCACATGTGAAAAATAGAAAATGCTTAACGCGTTTTGGGCTAATTCGCCTTCATATCGAATATTTATATATATATTTGGCAATATATATAACTTTAGACACACACCCACCAGGAGACTCGAACCCTAGCCAGCACAGTTGCTTCACAACAACTGGCATAACTAGTATGCCTTTAACCCACTACACTAAACTCAGACCCTTAAAAGGGATGGAAATTCCGAGGTATTTACCCCAAATATCCCCATCTCCCAAGAGCACCAGAGCAGGTGAGAGGTCACTTATGTTTTTCATCAAGTCCCTGTTACCTCAGAGTTTCCATCCCTTTTAAGGGTCTGGGTTTGGTGTAGTGGGTTAAAGGCGTACCAGTTATGCCAGTTGTTGTGAAGCAATTGTGCTGGCTAGGGTTCGAGTCTCCTGGTGGGTGTGTGTCTAAAGTTGTTTAACTGCACTTGCAAGTTTAAGCATGTTAGTGCATATATATATATATATATATATATATATATATATATATATATATATATATATATATATATATATATATATATATATATATATATATACATATACATATACATATACATATACATATACATATACATATACATATGCACATACATACATACATACATACATACATACATACATACATACATACATACATACATACATACATACATACATACATACATACACGTAGTTGAACTAACGCTGATGATAACGTTGGATTAGCGTTGTCAAAGGTCCTCTGACTGTGGACACTTGGCTTGGGAAATACAATAATTTGATTCTTAATGAATGAATTGGTAGTGAATAGGACAATAGTCTATTGCCCACAATAGCCCTGGATTGCAAAGAAATAAAGTGGTTGGTTCAGTTCTGATAGGCTACCGTGACACTTATAGATGCTTTATCTGAATACGATGGACCTGTAATACCGCCCATGTTATGGTGTGATTTGAACTGGTGGTAAAGTTCACATGTATAATCGATTCATTACTAAGAAAATTAATAGTGATCAAATGGTTGAACATTTTGTAAGGCACCTTATTAGATGATGTATTAGCTAAGCTAAAGTGTCATAACAATTATATTATGCAAATTTTGAGTTCAGAAAATTATGTATTAGATGAATAGTGATAGTAAATTTCGACAAGAAACCAGATGCAATGCTAATTGCAATAGAGTGCCGAATTTATGAGCCAGGTTTTTTTTTAATGAATCTTGGGAAAAGAGCCTGAATAGAACAATAGAAGAGATAAGCTCTTAGAATATGTTGTGTAAGTGAGATGGTTGAATGCAGTCCAAAGTGCCGAGAACTAACTATACAATTATACATACCGTAATGCCAAGATGGAATTAGAGACATTATTTAAGATTACATTTCACCTGTAAGGCGATACGATAAAGCCCTTAGGGGTGAAATGGTGTCGTAGATTAGAGAAGTCTACATCATATTCGTGGTGTTTCTGTCGGATTTGGATCATTCCGTGCAATGATTTCTACTACTGTATTAAATTATTAAAAAAATGTACCTAACTAAAGCCTAACCTAGCCTAATCCAACCATGTATAACCTAACCAAACTTAACCCAACCTAGCATGACCTAAGCAAGCCTAACCAAAGTATATATAAAGTTTTAACTATTAGAAAACAAGCAGTGGGCGAAATGTCCGTGTACGATTTGATCTAAACCCCTTCTACCTGGGTCTCTACATCTGAGAGAGACAGAGCAAAAGCTATGACTCTCCCCTAGGTAATACAACCCGCTGATATGCAAGTGATATATGCAATACGGCTGCGGCCACCTTTAACGTACGTATAGTCTTGTAAGCTGTCATATTTGTAAGGAATGGTTTTTAACAGTTTCATATTTATTGTCACTAGATGAAATAAACAAGTCTCTCCTTTTTCTTAAACGAGTTTCCCTTCCCTTCGTTATTTTCCCATTGCTGTTGAACGAATGTCTATGACTGGCCTTCCACCGGTTTTTTTAAGGCACTGCGGGCTCACCATAGCCCGTGCTACTTGGAACTTTGTTCCAGGTAGCAAATCTTTAACAACAACATTCCACCGGTTTGCATGCAGCCCACAACTGTTGCCTATCTTCCATTTACCTATTCACTACTAGATGAATGGGTTCATCGAGAGTAAGGATATGTATCTAAGCGTCTCGTCCTGCCCGGGAATCGAACCCTGGGTCAATTGGTTGTGAGCTGACCACTGTTCTTTAACTCCGTATACCCTTCGCCATTGACCCCTAAGTGTTATTTAATGCTGTAGATTGTACAGCCAGAAGAGCTGTAGAGTTGGTTCTACAATGATCGAGGCATTTATATGCTATTTACATTGCTTTTATATATGGTATATGTTGAGACTATCATAGGAAGCGAGTTCCGTTTTCCGTACTATTTGTTTGCAAGGCGTATTCGCATAGAATACGGGGGAAATTAAATGTCAGAGATAATGTCTTCCTTGATTAATATGGTTCATTAAATCTCTCTAAGTGCCCTAAAAGTCATAGCAAAATCTTATACATTGCATTCTAGTAGTCAAGGAAATCCAAAAATGACTTTATTATCTCTAATATATACCCTATATTTTTGCTGTTCTAATCAGTCATGTGTGACTGGTAATAAATTAACATAAATTAACCAATATTAATGCCAAACTGTTAATGATAAATCATCTACAAAATTTTCATATAAAATTAAGATTCTGTTGGTAATTATTAGTATTCGTAGTACTTAAGTTAGGCTTTTACAGAGTTGAGCAACCCGTCCTCAGACCAAGCCCTGCAAACACAAACCGAAACTGTCTCTACTTTCCGCTTGTTACAACTTGTAATAAAGTTGTTACATCTTGGCTTAACGTGTTTATGACGTATTAGAACGTTGTTACAACTTGCTATATTGGTTGTTATAACGGGTTAGGAGGTGTTAAAACTTGTTCGAACGTTGTACCAACGTTGTAGTTTCGGTGTGTGTGTTTGGCGGGAGTCCATTCCATCTTGGTCGACCTCAAAGACGCATTCATCAATTTTAACATGCTGTTCATTCAAAACAGAACTTTTCCCAAATATAAATATGATTATGTATTAGCATATTGTTCATATTTAGGTATTGGTTTGGTTAGATGCTTAAGTTCTGTTGCCGATTATTTGTATTTGTAGACGCATTTACAGCGTTGTAGTTCGAACAAAAGTCGTCAGCGAAGCACTTATTCCGGAAGTGTTCGGACGTCATCAGTTGTGAATCGTGTAAACCGTTTTTCATTCATAAACAGGGGGGTTTGACGGGTGCATGGAATGGACTTTGGGTCTTTGTTTAGATCGAGACAACCCGTCGTCGATTCAAGTCCATTACATCCAGCAGACAACCCCACAGACGCATTCAAAAAAATTTAGATGCTGTTCATTCAAAATGGGAATTTTCTCAAAAATAAATTATTATAACATATTAGCATATTGTGCATATATAGGTATAGATTAAGTAAGTAATTATCAAAAGAAGGCACCAAACCGGGAAGGCTATGTAGCACCATCAAATGTGCGGAATAATCAGAGGGCGCTAAATATCACCAAGGATGCCAATACGAGAACAGAAACGCATAAGGCGAACGATATCAAAAATATCCGATTCACCAAGAAGTATATATGTATATATATAGAAGTATATATTAGTATAAGAAGTAAGGGATACCACCTACCAGGGCAGCCAGGGAGGCCGGGCGTGGGCCAGTGCAGGAAGGGTGCGTCGCCCCCAACGGTGCTCCCCCTTTTCAACAGGGAAGTCCTACTACATCGTCCATTCTCCCACACTTGTGCCAAGACCCCATTCCCCCTATCGCCCCAGCCTGGACACCCAACCATCCACTCAGGGCGGCCCCTCACGGGTAACCCCTCCAGCGGGTGGTCCAATGGCTCACAAGGCCCCTACGTGGTGCCCTTCTGCACGTACACCACCCAAAGAGGGGACAGGAGGGGCCAAAGGCAAGCCACACCAGTCCCAAGGTGTATGCGAGCTTCTCACCACGGCAAGGAGGCACCACGGAGGGGTGTTAAGTACTTAAAATGAAGGTTATATTTCTATCTTTACTTACGGGTTATTCATGCCCGTGCCACCTCTTGGATGGCTTAATCTTTATCAATCAATCAATCTTTATTAAAACATAAAAATTTAAGTGTATTATTGAATTTATGTGAAATAAACATTGTTCTGAGAGATTCGCTATCCATCAATCTGTGCGGGGTCGGAGCTCTGTGAGTATTAACGCTCTATCCATCAATCTGTGCAGGGTCGGAGCTCTGTGAGTATTAACGCTCTATCCATCAATCTGTGCAGGGTCGGAGCTCTGTGAGCATTAAAACACATGTATTTTCACTAGAACTTTAATTATGTCTATGGTATAGTGTTTAAAATGAACCTTATATTCCTATCTTTCTTGAGTCATATAAAACATTTACGATTATTTACATATTTACGTGAAATAAACAATGTTCTGAGAGAGAGAGAGAGTTGCTCTGTTGATCGATCTGTGCAGGGGCAGTGCTCGGCGATTATAAAATACACATACCTTCGCTTTAAATTCAAATATGCCCATGGCAAGGTATTTAAAATAAAGCTTATATTTCTATATTTTTTGAGACATATAAAACTCTTATGTTTATTATCAAATCTGCATGAAATAAGCACTGAGATGAAGATTGCTGGTTTCGAGCTCGATGAGCGATGAAAACTGCCACTTTTATTCAACTACAAATATCTTCGGTTTTATTTACAATATTTGTCTGTAGAGGTTTTACATATAGATCCTGTTTCTCTTTCGTCTGACTAATAAATAATTTTGATTTAATAAGTTATCAAGATGTTTTCAACAATACTGAAAGAAGGTCTAAAAACCTTCTAAAAACGAAAAAATCTAAAAACTATTCTTCGCGGCGGGGATCCAGGGACCTGCCCGAAACGCTACGTGTACTAGTGGCTGTATAAAAATGTAACAACTCTTGTATATATCACAAAAAAAATATTCTTAGGCGTTCATCTATTCCAACATGGGTGACCATTTTAAAAACGCCATACACAGGGTTAACCCAACCCACAGCTTGGTTCGATTCTAAGAGGGGTTTGACCAATTGTTCAACATTCTCTTTGTTATCTCCCACACTCAAAGTGTTTAGCTAATCACCTGAATGTATCATCCTGTGCTTCTTCATATATGCAGGACACTTGAATAGCTTCCCACACTCTGAACACTTATGAATATTGGGACCTGAATACACTAGCATGTGATGCTTCATATTTCCAAGCTGAGTGAGTCTCTTCCCACACTCTGGTCACTCATGAGGTTTGGGACCTGAATGCACTAACATGTGACGTTTCATATTTCCAAGCCGAGTGAATCTCATCCCACACTCTGGACACTCATGAGGTTTGTGACCTGAATGCACTAAGATGTGAGTATTCATACTTCCAAGATGACTGAATCTCCTCCCACACTGTGGACACTCATGAGGTTTATCACCTGAGTGCACTAATATGTGGCTTATTATATCTCCACGTCTTTTACATTTTTTGCCACACTCAGCACATTCAAAAGGGTTTTTATCCGTATGCACTATCCTGTGTTTCTTCATATATTCAAGCCTACTGAATCTCTTCCCACACTCTGAACACTCATGAGGTTTCAATCCTGAATGCACTAACATGTGACACTTCATATGCCCAAGCTGAGTGAATCTCTTCCCACACTCTGAACACTTATGAGGTTTGTGATCTGAATGCACTAACATGTGAGTCTTCATATTTCTAAGACGACTGAATCTCTTCCCACACTCTGGACAGTGATGAGGACTGTGCCCTGAATGCACTAACATGTGATTCTTCATATTTCCAAGATCAGTGAATCTCTTCCCACACTCTGGACACTCATGAGGTTTGTGACCCGAATGCACTAACATGTGAGTCTTTATATTTCCAAGATGAGTAAATCTCTTCCCACACTCTGAACACTCATGGGGTTTGTGACCCGAGTGCACTAACATGTGACGCTTCATATGTCCAAGATGGTTGAATCTCTTCCCACACTCTAGACACTCATGAGGTTTATGACCTGAATGCACTATCATGTGAGACTTCATACTTCCAAGATGACTGAATCTCCTCCCACACTGTGGACACTCATGAGGTTTATCACCTGAATGCACTAATATGTGATGGATTATATCTTCACGTCTTCTAAATTTTTTGCCACACTCGGCACATTCAAAAGATTTTTTATCCGTATGCACTATTCTGTGTTTCTTCATATATCCAAGCCTACTGAATCTCTTCCCACACTCTGGACACTCATGAGGTTTAAGACCTGAATGAGCTAACAAGTGACCCATTAGAGTTGTACGTGTTTTATATTTTTTGCCACACTCAGCACATTCAAAAGGTTTTTTATCCGTATGCACCATCCTGTGTCTCTTCATATATCCAAGAACACTGAATCTCTTCCCACACTCTGGACACTCATGAGGTTTATGAGCTGAATGCACTAACATGTGAGTCTTCATATTTCTAAGGCGACTGAATATCTTCCCACACTGAGGGCATTGGTGAGTCTTCATCTTTATGATAGCTGCAGTTTGTGTGAATTTTCTTCTCCTGAAGATGGTTAACCGTCAACGTTGACGGTTAGGCACGACTTGAGTGTTGTTTAAGTTAGACTTGATGTGGGCACTTGGCGGTCAATGGTGGTGCTTCTTCTTATGATAGATGCAGTTTGTGTGAAGGTTTTATGCTCCTGCCTGTTTACTGCCGACAAAATGGCGCCCGAGTCCCGACGCTCATACAAGCGTTCCAATGTTTCTTCCATATATCTTATTTTTATTACTTCATATTTTTGGCTTATAACTGGATTTCTTCATGTATCAGCAATAATTTTGCTCATCTTCTCCAATGAAACACTGTACTTGTAACTCTCTTTTATTCATAATACCATACGATTATATACTTTTTGAAGGAATCAGTTCGGGGACTGGTCAAGTCGCCTACTGCCATTTCGGATACCGGGCTAGAAACAACTTCGTTCACTGAGAAATTTGTACATTCAAACCGTTTTTTTCGTAGATGCGCTGGTTTGTGTTCGCTGCTGTTCTCGTCTGAATAAATACATGACACTTCATCATATAATTAGCGCTTCCATTAACAATGCTTAGCGCACTGAACTTAGGGGAAAGTTATTTGAATCAATGATTGCAAATACAATTCGTCTCCATCTTGAAAAACAAATTAATAAATGAGTCACAACATGGTTTTACAAATGGCCGTTCATGTTTAACAAATTTGCTAACTTTTTATTCCAGCATAGTTGAGGCAGTTGATAGTTGTAAGGATTGTGATGTTGTGTACCTTGACTTTAGCAAAGCTTTTGATACAGTGCCACATGAAAGACTAATTAAAAAAATAGAAGCTCATGGTATTGGGGGTGCTATATTAACTTGGATTAGGGCATGGCTATTCCAAAGGAAACAGAGAGTTAGTATAAATGGGGTTAAGTCAGAGTGGGATAATGTTGTTAGTGGAGTACCTCAGGGCTCTGTCCTGGGACCCCTGTTGTTTATAATATATATAAATGATTTAGATTCAGGTTTGAGTAGCAACATTTGCAAATTTGCCGATGATACGAAAATCGGTAGGGAAATTAATTCGGAGGAGGACTCACTATCACTTCAAGTTGATCTAGATAGGGTTTTGAAATGGTCAAAGGATTGGCAAATGCAGTTTAATGCTGATAAATGTAAAGTTCTGAGGCTAGGTAATGATGATAGAGTTACAAGATACGAGCTAGATGGTGTTGAGATTGCGAAGTCGGATTGCGAAAGGGATCTGGGAGTTATGATTAGTAAGAATTTAAAACAAAAGGATCAATGCATGAATGTTCGTAATAAGGCGAATAGGACACTGGGATTTATTAATCGAAGCGTTAGTAACAAGACACCTGGTGTGGTTCTTAAGCTATATCTTGCTCTGGTTAGGCCCCATTTAGATTATGCAGTTCAGTTTTGGTCGCCGTATTATAGAATGGATATAAATTCACTTGAACGTGTCCAACGTAGGATAACTAAGTTAATTCCCCAAATTAGAAATCTTTCATATGAAGAAAGATTAACAAAGCTTAAGTTGCATTCACTGGAAAGGCAAAGAGTTAGGGGTGACATAATAGAGGTTTACAAGTGGATGAATGGACATAACAGGGGGGATATTAATAGGGTATTAAAAATATCAACACAAGACAGAACACGAAACAATGGGTATAAATTGGATAAGTTTAGATTTAGGAAAGATTTGGGTAAATACTGGTTCAGTAACAGGGTTGTTGATTTGTGGAACCAATTGCCGCGTAACGTGGTGGAGGTGGTGTCCCTCGATTGTTTCAAGCGCGGGTTGGACAAGTGTATGAGTGGGATTGGGTGGTTATAAATAGGAGCTGCCTCGTATGGGCCAATAGGCCTTCTGCAGTTGCCTTTGTTCTTATGTTCTTATGTACTGTTTGTATTACTTTGTTTGTTAACAAAGCGCTCTCGTATCAGAGAAGGGAAGGGAAGAGAACTCTCAGGGGGGGAAAGCGCCAAGCCATAAAGACTATATAGCATCAGAGGTCTATATTGTATATAAATCTCTGTATATTGATTGTATAAACATCAGAGGTCCACGGTTGTTCAACGTCCTACCAGCGAGCATCAGAAATATTGCCGGAACAACCGTGGATATCTTCTAGAGGAAACTAGATTGTTTTATTCAAGGAGTGCCGGACAAAGCGGGCAGTGGTGGGTATGTGGGCCTGCGGGCCGCTCCAAGCAACAGCCTGATGGACCAAACTCTCACAAGTCAAGTCTGGCCTCGGGCCGAGCTTGGGAAGTAGAACTCCCAAGATAGGATAGGATAGGTCCATTAAATGGATAGGATAGGTCCATTAAAAACTAAGGATAGGTCCATTAAAAACTGAGACAGGTCAAATAACAGATAGTGATGAAGAGATGAGTAGTATTTTTAATAAATATTTTGTATCTGTATTTACTAAAGAGGAACTTAACAATATGCCTTCAGCCGAACAAGTCTATGTGGGTGGGGACGAGAACAGGTTGACGAGTTTAGCAGTTACCAGGGAGGATGTTCTTAAACAAATAGTAAAACTCAAACCTAACAAATCCCCAGGGCCGGATGAAGTGTTTGCTAGGGTGCTTAAAGAATGCAAAGAGGAGCTTTGTGACCCACTGTCAACCATATTTAATAAATCAATAGAGTCAGGCAGAGTGCCAGAGTTTTGGAAAGTTGCTAATGTGTTACCAGTTTTTAAGAAAGGAGATAGATCACTTGCGTCTAACTATCGACCAATTAGCCTAACGTCTATTGTGGGAAAGTTACTCGAATCTATAATAGCAAATAAAATTCGTCTTCATCTTGAAAAACATAAATTAATAATTGAGTCGCAACATGGTTTTATAAATGGCCGTTCATGTTTAACAAATTTGTTATCTTTTTATTCTAGCATTGTTGAGGCAGTTGATAGTGGTAAGGATTGCGATGTTGTATACCTTGACTTTAGCAAAGCTTTTGATACAGTGCCACATGAAAGACTGATTAAAAAAATAGAGTCTCATGGTATTGGGGGTGCTATATTAAGCTGGATTAGGGCATGGCTATACCAAAGGAAACAGAGAGTTAGTATAAATGGAATCAAGTCAGAGTGGGAAAATGTTGTAAGTGGAGTGCCTCAAGGCTCTGTCCTGGGACCTCTGTTGTTTATAATATATATAAATGATTTAGATTCAGGTTTGAGTAGCAACATTTGCAAATTTGCCGATGATACGAAAATCGGTAGGGAAATTAATTCGGAGGAGGACTCACTATCACTTCAAGTTGATCTAGATAGGGTTTTGAAATGGTCAAAGGATTGGCAGATGCAGTTTAATGCTGATAAATGTAAAGTTCTGAGGTTAGGTAATGATGATAGAGTTACAAGATACGAGCTAGATGGTGTTGTGATTGCGAAGTCGGATTGCGAAAGGGATCTGGGAGTTATGATTAGTAAGAATTTAAAACAAAAGGATCAATGCATAAATGTTCGTAATAAGGCAAATCGGACACTTGGATTTATTAATCGCAGCGTTAGTAACAAGACACCTGGTGTGGTTCTCAAGCTATATCTTGCTCTAGTTAGGCCCCATTTAGATTATGCAGTTCAGTTTTGGTCGCCATATTATAGAATGGATATAAATTCACTTGAACGTGTCCAGCGTAGGATGACTAAGTTAATTCCCCAAATTAGAAATCTTTCATATGAAGAAAGATTAACAAAGCTTAAGTTGCATTCACTGGAAAGGCGAAGAGTTAGGGGTGACATGATAGAGGTTTACAAGTGGATGAATGGACATAACCGGGGGGATATTAATAGGGTATTAAAAGTATCAGCACAGGACAGAACACGAAACAATGGATATAAATTGGATAAGTTTAGATTTAGGAAAGACTTGGGTAAATACTGGTTCAGTAACAGGGTTGTTGATTTGTGGAACCAATTGCCGCGTAACATTGTGGAGGTGGGGTCCCTCGATTGTTTCAAGCACGGGTTGGACAAGTATATGAGTGGGATTGGGTGGTTATAGAATAGGAGCTGCCTCGTATGGGCCAATAGGCCTTCTGCAGTTACCTTTGTTCTTATGTTCTTATGTTCTTAACTCCCAGAACCCCATCAAGCAGGAAAGCATTTCGATGGGGTCAGGTTAAGGATTTGGGATGGCACGGGGGGGAGGGAAGGATGGTGCCCAACCATTTGGATGGTCGGGGATTGAACTCTTATCAGAGAAGACATCCATTATTAGAATAACAAGGTGCAAGACACTCTGTACATTGACAACATCGCACACTAATATTTTTACCACTTCGGACACCAGCTTTGGACGTTTCGCATATGTGTACGTGTTCTATATTAAAACGACAATATAATGCTATTAACAATTAAAATCTTCTACTTAACAGGCATATAGTTATTAAATGAAGTTTAGTGATGTAATAGACATAATCCGGAGTTGGTAAGGACGCCGCCCACCAGCGTAAACACAACACACTCCGAATGCCCACAAATACGATACAACGCACAAAACACAACACTTCTGTCAGATTTTGGATAAACTCATTTTATATATATTATGTGATAGTTATACTTATATAAAACGAAATGGCTTGGCGCTTTCCCCCCCCTGAGAGTTCTCTTCCCTTCCCTTTTCTGATACGAGAGCGCTTTGTTAACAAACAAAGTAATACAAACAGTGCGCTAAGCATTGTTAATGGAAGCGCTAATTATATGATGAAGTGTCATGTATTTATTCAGACGAGAACAGCAGCGAACACAAACCAGCGCATATACGAAAAAAACGGTTTGAATGTACAAACTTCTCAGTGAACGAAGTAGTTTCTAGCCCGGTATCCGAAATTACAGTAGACGACTTGACCAGTCCCCTTCCTGAATGGGTATCAAATCACCTCATTCTTCGGGGCACACGTGAGGAACACAAATTTGATTTGATAAAATGCTATGCCCAAGATTACCATCCGAGTGCCAGCGGGGAAGTGGTTCAAATAGCTTTGGCTATCACTTACTTATGTCTGGTCGTGATGGTCAAGCGGATTAAGGCATCCTGTAGTTACCAGTTGCGTTGCTCCTGGGAGTATGGGTTCGAGTCACTTCTGGGGTGTGAGTTTTCAGTCGCATATAGTCCTGGGGACCATTCAGGCTTGTTCACATTTGTGTTCCTCACGTGTGCCCCAAAGAATGAGGTGATTTGATAAAATGCTATGCCCAAGATTACCATCCGAGTGCCAGCAGGGAAGTGGTTCAAATAGCTTTGGCTATCACTTCCTTATGTCCAGTCGTGATGGTCAAGCAGATTAAGGCGTCCTGTAGTTACCAGTTGCGTTGCTCCTGGGAGTATGGGTTCGAGTCACTTCTGGGGTGTGAGTTTTCAGTCGCATATAGTCCTGGGGACCATTCAAGCTTGTTCATATATATATATATATATATATATATATATATATATATATATATATATATATATATATATATATAGCCTTCCTGTCTTCCTCCTCAGCATCAGATGACCTGGTTAAGGAAATTCTACCTGACACCCTGAGTGATGTAGCGGGGATACAGGACCCCCACTACACGGAATGTGACACGAAATGGGGTGCCATGACAGACCCAGCACTCAGACCAGCCATGCCGAAAGCCAAGAAACAATCCAGTTGGGACAGCCCCATTGCAGACAAAGAAGCCACAGCTTTGCTGGAGGCAGCAACAACCCCCAGTGATCGTGCACGCCTCACAGCTGTGCAGGCTCCCCATGCAGGGGACTTCCTTCTGGCAGTCCCTATGTCTGCGACAGGCACACGTCTTGATCCGCAGGAGCTCCGTATTGCAGTCGCTCTCCGCCTTGCTGCCCCTATCCACACTGTTCACAGGTGTATTTGCGGCGAGGCAGATGCTGACGAATATGGATTGCATGGCCTGCACTGTGGAAAATCGGGTGGTTGGCACACTAGACACGACGAAGTCAACGACATCATTAAAAGAAGCCTTGCCTCTGCTCAGTGTCCAGCGGAGAGAGAGCCCCGCAACCTACTGAACCGTGACTCTGTTAGCTTTGCCGGCCGACCAGACGGAATCACACTGCGTCCGTGGAAGGGTGGCAGGCAGTTAGCATGGGACTATACTTGCGTATCCACCCTGGCAACGACATACATCACCCTCTCTGCCGGCACGGCAGGAGCCGCAGCGACACACAGAGAAAAACAAAAGTCAGTCAAGTACAGGCAATTAGATCAAAGGTACAATTTCGTTCCAATAGGGTCTGAGACCCTAGGCCCATGGGGTGAGAGTGCAAGAAGGTTTCTTAAGGATCTTGGTTCCAAGCTCATTGACACCACAAGAGACCCTAGAGCAGCAAGTTTTCTCTTTCAGCGCCTCAGTGTCGCGATCCAGAGGGGAAATGCCCGCTGCATCCTCGGTTCCTGCCCGGCGTCGGAGGAGTTCGAGGAAATCTACAGCCTCTAGGAAGCGAACTTTTTCTTGTGTCCTCTTAATGTTCATTTTTTGTATAAAATCAGATATGTAACTGTATAACCTTGCATAATAAAGTGTACATCATAATAAAAAAAAAAGGGGGTGGTAGGAGAAGTGAACACTCTTTCGTATTCAGAGTTAAATGTCAAGTTTTTCCCTGAGTGCTCTGTGTTCCCTTCTCTGAGGCTGTGGGTCCCTATAATTACACCAGTGGTGGTACCCCCCTATATATATATATATATATATATATATATATATATTTATATAATATATATATATATATATATATATATATATATATATATATATATATATTTATATAATATATATATATATATATATATATATATATATATATATATATATATATATATATATATATATATATTTATATAATATATATATATATATATATATATATATATATATATATATATATATATATATATATATATATATATATATATATATATATATATATATTTATATAATATATATATATATTTATATATATATATATATATATATATATATATATATATATATATATATATATATATATATATATTATATATATATATATATTATATATATATATATATATATATATATATATATATATATATATATATATATATATATATATATATTATATATATATATATATTATATATATATATATATATATATATATATATATATATATATATATATATATATATATATATATATATATATATATATATTATATATATATATTTTTTGGTAGCAGTCTTTCCTGTAGACATATATTATTAAATATGACCGAAAAAGTAAGATTAATAATTCTAACACGAATTTTCTCAATGTTTCTTATATTTTTTTCACTGTTGATGGTAACTGAAAAATCAATTCTCCAAAATTCATTTTTATTTCTAGTCTGACGCGACACTTGAGCGCGTTTCGTAAAACTTATTATATTTTCAAAGACTTTAGTTTACACACACACAGCTTTTTTCTGCCATTTTTTATTTTTATATTTTCTCAACACATTTTATACTCTAATCTCAATTAGTATTAAGTTTTAGTCTTTAGTGTTTTTCCTGCCCGAAACGCTTTGGGTAATAATGGCTTTAGACATTGTATGTACTAGCTCTATCTATAAATTCATCAATTTTTGTATCACCCCTTGTATGTATGTATTTTACCTAAATAAACATTTGAATTTGAATTTGAATAGGTTCCAAAATCCGCAGGGCAATCGTCTTGTGTACGATAATACTTGTATCCCATCCACCTGGAGAGAACTGATTCCTTCAAAAAGTATATAATCGTATGGTATTATGAATAAGAGAGAGTTACAAGTACAGTGTTTCATTGGAGAAGATGAGCAAAATTAATGCCGAACAATAAAGAAATCCAGTTACAAGCCAAATATATGAAGAAGGAAAAATAAGATATATGGAAGAAACATTGGAACGCTTATATGAGCGTCGGGACTCGGGCGCCATTTTGTCGGCAGTAAACAGGCAGGAGCATAAAACCTTCACACAAACTGCATCTATCATAAAGAAGAAGCACCACCATTGACCGCCAAGTGCCCACATCAAGTCTAACTTAAACAACACTCAAGTCGTGCCTAACCGTCAACGTTGACGGTTAACCATCATCAGGAGAAGAAAATTCACACAAACTGCAGCTATCATAAAGATGAAGACTCACCAATGCCCTCAGTGTGGGAAGATATTCAGTCGCCTTAGAAATATGAAGACTCACATGTTAGTGCATTCAGCTCATAAACCTCATGAGTGTCCAGAGTGTGGGAAGAGATTCAGTGTTCTTGGATATATGAAGAGACACAGGATGGTGCATACGGATAAAAAACCTTTTGAATGTGCTGAGTGTGGCAAAAAATATAAAACACGTACAACTCTAATAGGTCATGTGTTAGTTCATTCAGGTCATGAACCTCATGAGTGTCCAGAGTGTGGGAAGAGATTCAGTAGGCTTGGATATATGAAGAAACACAGAATAGTGCATACGGATAAAAAACCTTTTGAATGTGCTGAGTGTGGCAAAAAATATAAAACACGTGATAATTTAATACATCACATATTAGTGCATGCAGGTGACATAAGAACATAAGAACATAAGAACAAAGGTAACTGCAGAAGGCCTATTGGCCCATACGAGGCAGCTCCTATTCTATAACCACCCAATCCCACTCATATACTTGTCCAACCCGTGCTTGAAACAATCGAGGGACCCCACCTCCACAATGTTACGCGGCAATTGGTTCCACAAATCAACAACCCTGTTACTGAACCAGTATTTACCCAAGTCTTTCCTAAATCTAAACTTATCCAATTTATATCCATTGTTTCGTGTTCTGTCCTGTGTTGATACTTTTAATACCCTATTAATATCCCCCCGGTTATGTCCATTCATCCACTTGTAAACCTCTATCATGTCACCCCTAACTCTTCGCCTTTCCAGTGAATGCAACTTAAGCTTTGTTAATCTTTCTTCATATGAAAGATTTCTAATTTGGGGAATTAACTTAGTCATCCTACGCTGGACACGTTCAAGTGAATTTATATCCATTCTATAATATGGCGACCAAAACTGAACTGCATAATCTAAATGGGGCCTAACTAGAGCAAGATATAGCTTGAGAACCACACCAGGTGTCTTGTTACTAACGCTGCGATTAATAAATCCAAGTGTCCGATTTGCCTTATTACGAACATTTATGCATTGATCCTTTTGTTTTAAATTCTTACTAATCATAACTCCCAGATCCCTTTCGCAATCCGACTTCGCAATCACAACACCATCTAGCTCGTATCTTGTAACTCTATCATCATTACCTAACCTCAGAACTTTACATTTATCAGCATTAAACTGCATCTGCCAATCCTTTGACCATTTCAAAACCCTATCTAGATCAACTTGAAGTGATAGTGAGTCCTCCTCCGAATTAATTTCCCTACCGATTTTCGTATCATCGGCAAATTTGCAAATGTTGCTACTCAAACCTGAATCTAAATCATTTATATATATTATAAACAACAGAGGTCCGAGGACAGAGCCTTGAGGCACTCCACTTACAACATTTTCCCACTCTGACTTGATTCCATTTATACTAACTCTCTGTTTCCTTTGGTATAGCCATGCCCTAATCCAAAGTGACAAACCTTATGAGTGTCCAGAGTGTGGGAAGAGATTCAGTCACCTTGGAAATATGAAGAAACACAGGATAGTGCATACGGATAAAAAACCTTTTGAATGTGCTGAGTGTGGCAAAAAATTTAAAAGACGTGATAATATAATACATCACATATTAGTGCATTCAGGTGACAAACCTCATGAGTGTCCAGAGTGTGGGAAGAGATTCAATCACCTTGGAAATATGAAGAAACACAGGATAGTGCATACGGATAAAAAACCTTTTGAATGTGCTGACTGTGGCAAAAAAATGAAAAGACGTAAGGATATAATATATCACATACTAGTGCATTCAGGTGACAAACCTCATGAGTGTCCAGAGTGTGGGAAGAGATTCAGTCACCTTGGAAATATGAAGACACACAGGATAGTGCATATGGATAAAAAAACTTTTGAATGTGCTGAGTGTGGCAAAAAATATAAAGAACGTAAAACTCTAATAGGTCATTTGTTAGTTCATTCAGGTCATGAACTTCATGAGTGTCCAGAGTGTGGGAGGAGATTCAGTCATCTTGGAAGTATGAAGCATCACATGGTAGTGCATTCGGGTCATAAACCTCATGAGTATCCAGAGTGTGGGAGGAGATTCAGTCTTGGATATATGAAGCATCACATGTTGGTGCACTCGGGTCATAAACCTCATGAGTGTCCAGAGTGTGGGAGGAGATTCAGTCATCTTGGAAGTATGAAGCGTCACATGTTGGTACACTCAGGTTACAAACCTCATGAGTGTCTAGAGTGTGGGAGGAGATTTAGTCATCTTGCAAATATGAAGCGTCACATGTTAGTGCACTCGGGTCACAAACCTCATGAGGAGTCCGTCTAATTGTTCCGAACCATTATGGAAACTGACCCAACTATGGGATGGGTTAATCCATGTGTCGCGTTTTCAAAATGGTCACCCATGTTGGAGTAGACGAAATCCAAAAGAATATTGTTGAAAACATCTTGATAACTTATTAATAAACCAAAATTATTTATTAGTCAGAAGAAAGACAGAAGTGCGATGTATATGTAAAACCTCTACCTGACAAATATTTTAAGTAAAACCAAAGATATTTGTCCTTGTATAAAAGTGGCATTTTCATCATTCACCGAACTCGAAACCCGCAGCATTCATATCAGAACAATGCCTATTTCACGCAGATTCCATCAGGGGTCATCTAGATTCAAATCCGAAAAATTTTGAAAAGTTACGAAAAATTCTGAAAAATACTACAACGTTCTGGCAACACTGTGGTGCAAACCGTTTTATGTTATCTTGAAAAATAACGTAATTAGAGTCAAATTTCCCTCTGCAAGTTTCCCCATTCCGGTTCTCGCGGCCTGGGTGCACCGTGGGGTATTGCGTCTTACGTTGTAGAAGTCTAATATTTCGTAATAGCGTTGAAAATAACGTGTTATGCATAAAACAAATATAAACTCGCTCATTGGCAACAGTCTCGTGTGAGAGAGGGGGTGGGATTGCTGGCTAACAGTCACTCTTTGTGTCCCTCAGCTGGTGGATCTATCTTGAGGTTATCTTGAGATGATTTCGGGGCTTTTTAGTGTCCCCGCGGCCTGGTCCTCGACCAGGCCCCCACCCCCAGGAAGCAGCCCATGACAGCTGACTAACACCCAGGTACCTATTTACTGCTAGGTAACAGGGGCATTCAGGGTGAAAGAAACTTTTGCCCATTTGTTTCTGCCTCGTGCGGGAATCGAACCCGCGCCACAGAATTAAGAGTCCTGCGCGCTATCCACCAGGCTACGAGGCCCCCCGATCGTGGACGCGAGCTCACAATATCTCCCAGAATTATCAGTATTTGTGCTATTTTTACTGCAAAATGACGTACAAAACGAAGACGAGGAAAACTATGAAAGCTAAAAGCATGCTAGCTGCCCGTAGAAGGTGCGAGCTGACTAGAAGCCGTGGATTATGCACTTTGACGAGTGAAGATCGAGGAGGCCTCTCAGCCACGAGTGTGAGGAAGTTGTCGCAGCCCGCTACCCCCCCCCCCCCCACAATCCCACCCTCTGCCACCGCACATTCTCCACCCTCTACTCCAGGTCTTGCACCTGCTACTCCAGATGTTCCACCTGCTACTCCAGATGTTCCACCTGCTACTCCAGGTCTTCCACCTGCTACTCCAGGTCTTCCACCTGCTACTCCAGACATTCCACCTACTACTCCAGACGTTCCACCTGCTACTCCAGACGTTCCACCTGCTACTCCAGACGTTCCACCTGCTACTCCAGAACAAAAAGGACAAGGATATGCAGAGACCAACGAGACGCACAACGAAACCAAGAAAGGCCCCTGAGGGAGCTGACCCCGGCTATGGCGCAGGTGCCTACTAGTGCCACTCCAGTGCCACCTTGAGGACCCATATTTCTGACCAATTAGGTTAGTATGTTTTAGTGTTATATTGTGATATTACTTCATAAATATTTGTACATATAAAACTGGTGGCAAATATATATATATATATATTTATATATATATTTATATATATATTTATATTTTTATATATATTATATTTTATATATATATATATATATATATATATATATATATATATATATATATATATATATATATATATATATATATATATATATATATATATATATATATGCAACAATGATCACAAAAACACTGATCCAAGTATGCAGAATAACCACATATGAAAAATAGAAAATGCTTAACGCGTTTTCGGCTAATTCGCCTTCATCAGAGCAAAGTAGAATGAAGATAAGTTTGCTGATCAGACCTTTATATCCGCCTGGGCAGATCACCTGACCACCAAAAATAAGTGGAGGAAAGGAATTATAAGAAAGAAGGTAACTGCAGAAGGCCTATTGGCCCATACAAGGCAGCTCCTTTTAATATCTCCAAGTGCCATACGTGTTTAAATGATTGCTATATTGTTTTGACGTGCTATATTGAGGCTTAAATAGGGATCCAACTTGTACATACCGGGGCTCACATTAAGGCTGTTGTTACAATGTTTGATCAGAGCAGACTCGATCACGTTTCGTTCAACAAAATCCTTACTTTTAACAATACATTTTGCCCCTGTGAAGTCGATAGAATGATTACATAAACTGGAAAACTTTCTGTAATCATTCTATCGACTTCACAGGGGCAAAATGTATTGTTAAAAGTAAGGATTTTGTTGAACGAAACGTGATCGAGTCTGCTCTGATCAAACATTGTAACAACAGCCTTAATGTGAGCCCCGGTATGTACAAGTTGGATCCCTATTTAAGCCTCAATATAGCACGTCAAAACAATATAGCAATCATTTAAACACGTATGGCACTTGGAGATATTAAAAGGAGCTGCCTTGTATGGGCCAATAGGCCTTCTGCAGTTACCTTCTTTCTTATAATTCCTTTCCTCCACTTATTTTTGGTGGTCAGGTGATCTGCCCAGGCGGATATAAAGGTCTGATCAGCAAACTTATCTTCATTCTACTTTGCTCTGATGAAGGCGAATTAGCCAAAAACGCGTTAAGCATTTTCTATTTTTCATATGTGGTTATTCTGCATATATATATATATATATATATTATATATATATATATATATATATATTATATATATATATATATATTTTATATATATATATATATATTTTATATATATATATATATTATATATATATATATATATATATATATATATATATATATATATATATATATATTTATATATATATAAATATATTTTTTTTTTTTTTATTTATCAGGCGATCTGCATGGAACTTGCACACCTTACTGAACCCATGCCTATCTACAAGGGTGTAAATTTTGAATGATATTGGTCAACATTAACCTCAGCTAAAGGTGGCTGAACTTTGACCTTCGTTTGTGCAGGTAAATATTTTACAATTTTATCTGATTTCACAGACTTTATTTATTATTCAATTTACATGAAACTTGCACATTATATGTAGAGTTTATGCCTCTAAAACATAGTGGTGGCTTTTCTTTCTACGTAGATTTATTGATTTTATAAATATTTATAAATATTATATTGTTGCATAGGATTTTTTGAAATTTACAAAATCTGTGTTATTGCACTAAATACATCTGGGATAAAAATCTACCAGACAAATCTTTATTATATAGTAAGGTCATAGCTAAGTGTCGTAGAACTGATTTCGGTTCACAATTGTGGGCTGTGAAACGATTTGAACATTGTTGAAAAATTGTCTAAAAAAAACGTTATTTTTTTTCTCCCTCTATTTAGGCTGCGATGCTGAAACTTGGCCCAGTTGCAGCACCTTTCACATGTATCAGGATAATAAATTTTCAATGCCCTACAACAACTTTCAATTTCCATCTAGACAACCCCTTAATAAACGTAAGAATTTTATATGTCGCAAGAAAGATGAAAATATAAGCTTCATTTTAAATGCCTTACTATGGGCATATTTAAATTCAAAGCGAAGATACGTGTACTTTTATAATAGCCGAGCTCCGACCCTGGACAGATTGGTCCGTAGAATTACCCAAATGTACCCAAATCCTCCTAACATTACGTAAGTAATGAAGAAATATGGTATATTTACTTACTGTAATGTTGGTGCTGCACGTAGAACTTGATCAAACCTATTTTTACGCTGAAATAATGTAATTTCATATCCAAATTAGAAGTAAATATGTAGCAGGTGACGCCATAGTGATCCAGTCGTCGCACTTCTTTGCTCAAATTGTCGCAAATTTAATTAATGATATTAACAAGTAGAATGGGTATTTGTAATATCTTTCATAAATAGCTACAAAACATTTAATATTTATTCAAAATAATGTGTCTGGAAGTTAATTCAATTCCACAGGACAATAATTTTGTTATATAGATACTAACGGTATTCGTTTGTGTTCACTACTTAAACTACTCGTGTCCTTTTCGTTCATTGAACACTGAAGCTTACTATATAGTGGCTTCACTGCTTCACTTGGTGCAAGATATAGACTTCACTTGGTGCAAGATATATTGCTTAATTAATAGAGATTCACAAATAAAACTTACATTTGTATATGTTATCAGAAAGGCAGAGATAAAATAGTTTTTGTGAATCCATCACAGAGATTATATCTTATTAGAGAGGAAGAACATTCATATTTTAAACAAGGTTTCTTGGCCGACGCTTTCCCTATCGATGGGAACTATGATCTTTCGAAGATCAATGTTAATTTAATCTAGACATTGTAATAAACGAAGTTTTCCATGTCATAATAAAGATAGAAATATAAGCTGCATGTTAATACTTTAGCATAAATATTACTGAAGTGAAAGTGAAGATATATGCTTTTTTAAAGTTACGTGATGGCTACCTCAGGGAGTGTGAAGGCCTGCAAACAAGCCAATCAATTGTGTAATTCATTTGCATATATGCAAAGTAACATTAAAGGTCTATATGTCAGCATAAACACCTGCCAGGCGGGCAATACAGGCTTCACAATTCCAAAAAATTATGTAATTCAGAGAGATACGTTTGACCCCCTATATATATATATGTTATGTTCTATTTCATCAGAAAATTGTAAACATAAAATATATTTGCAGATATTTGTCATTAAAGTGTTTATTTTGGAAACAAGTGTATTTTAGTTACCCTGATATAGAGCACGAATATCATACTCGTCCTGTGAGTAGTAGTTTGTGTACCCCATACTCATCCTATGAGTCTTTATTTACGTGCACCCCATACTCATCCTCTGTGTGGTAATTTATTGTGCACCCCATACTTATCCTGTGAGTCTTTATTTATGTGCAAGGGGGAGCCGGTCGGCCGAGCGGACAGCACGCGGGACTTGTGATCCTGTGGTCCTGGGTTCGATCCCAGCCTCCGGCGAGAAACAATGGGCAGAGTTTCTTTCACCCTATGCCCCTGTTACCTAGCAGTAAATTAGGTACCTGAGTGTTAGTCAGCTGTCACGGGCTGCTTTCTGGGGGGTGGAGGCCTGGTCGAGGACCGGGCCGCGGGGACACTTAAAAAGCCCTGAAATCATCTCAAGATAACCCCATATTCATCCTCTGTGTGGTAATTTATTGTGCACCCCATACTCATCCTGTGAGTCTTTATTTACGTGCACTCCATACTCATCCTCTGTGTGGTAATTTATTGTGCAACCCATACTCATCCTGTTACCAGTAGTTTGTGCACCCCCATACTCATCCTCTGTGTGGCAATTTATTGTGCAACCCATACTTATCCTGTGACCTGTAGTTTATTGTACCTCATCCTGTGAGTCATAGGATATTGTGCAACCCTTTCTCATCGTGTGAATCTTTGTTTACTTTGCTCTCCATACTCATCCTCTGCGTGATAGCTTCTTATGCAACCCATACCCATCATGTGAGTGGTAGTTCATTGTGTACCCTATACTCATCCTGTGAGTATAGGATACACAATGAGTTCATTTGCACTCCATACCCATCATCAAGAAATGTATTTTACCAGCATTGTAATATAAATTAAGAATAAATGCTTAACTGGATTACGAACCCATAATCAAAATAAGAGCCATCACTAATTATCATGACAAACAGCCTAAGCTACACTTCCGCCTTCGATAAGCTGCCGCCGGAGGTGGGTAGTTTATTGTACGGCCCCGCACTCCCAGCCTTGGGAAGGGGGCATTGGAATGTGGACATGTGAACCAATACCCTCCCCCCCATCCTCCTGTTAATAATAACAATAATAATAATGGAAATACTCACTGTAATACCCTAGTGCTTGAATGAAGGTCTCCGTGGGACAGTCCTCTGTCCTTTTGTGGCCTTGCACTCCTGCTGCTGTCTTCTCTAATTGTGCCGGATCGCTTTTCCTTTTCCTTATGTTTCGTTTTTCTCCCCCCTCTTCTATCTGCTTGTCGTTTCCTGTTGACCTTTTGCTTGTTTTGGTTATTCCTTTGGACTTCTTCTATTTTGACGCCCGGGTGCTTGAGGAGGCATACTCTTGTACCCGTAGAACTGTAGTACCCAACGTCTCGAGCGAGGGGAACCTTTTATTGTCACTCCCCCCTTTCGTCACTGAACCCGATCTCGACAGACTGACGGTTCTTAAGGTGGCGTTTGTGGGGCGTATACTCACGACGCACCCCTAGGGGGCCCCGGCATGATCGGTGATAGCTTCTTGCTGGGTGTCCTGCCTCTAATTGTGGCTCCATGGTGGGTATGGGGGCACATTCGTGGATGAATTTTTCTCTTCGTTTCTATGTCATTGAATGTTTCCGGTGTACCTTCTCGGGCTCGTGGGGTGGGCGACCAAGCCCCCGAGTCGGCCTGTATTGGAAGACCAGGCTCTGTAGCTCCCGCTGCGTTGGGCCCCGACCTTGCTCCTCCTTTGACCGTCCTGACTTCTTCCCCCAGCTCCCCTCCCTCCTCTGTGGTTGGATCGAGCCTCCAGCCCCCGGTGGTGACCACTTCGTCCCCTGGTGCGGCTAAGTCTCTCGTTGTGACTACTGCGCCTTTTGACCCCTCTCTCTCTAGGGGTTCTCAATGCCGTTCGCGCCCCAGCCGCACTCGCTCGATTCCTTCCCGTGCTGATGCGTATCGGGCCTTGTTTGGTCCTGCTTCATGGGCCAAATACTTTGATCTCCTCCCTCTTGATTCTGCGCCTCCTGACGATTTCTCCCTCCATCGGCATCTTGTAGATTCCGTGGATGCGTCTGTTACTTTCAACCCCACTCGTCTCTGTACACGTGTCGTTGCTGCTCCTTCTCAGGATGCAGCTTCCCGCTTGGCTGCCTTATCTTGCCTTGGCGAGATCCCTGTTCGGGTCTCCCAGAACGTTCAGATGAATGCCAGTGTTGGCACTATTCTCCTCCCACCCCATGTTGCAACCGGTGTTCGGAATCTGCAGGATTGCCACGATGATATTCGGCATATCCTTGATGCCCAAGGCCATTCTGTCCTCCAGGTTGATTCGTTTACTCGTCCCCCTCGTGGTCGTCGCCGTCAACCCCTTCGCGTTGTGAAGATCACCTTTGATGGTAGGACCCTCCATCCTCGGTCATTCTTGCTGGTGCTAGGTGCTCTGTCCAGGAGTATATTCCTTCTCCTCGACTTTGTAACAAGTGCTGGAGGTTTGGGCATGGTGCCCTTCGCTGCTCTGGGACTCTCTCTCTCTCCTTTGTGTGGGGGTGAAGGTCACTCTAAGTCGGAGTGCACTTCTCCCCAAGCTCGCTGCCTCAACTGCGGTGAGGCCCATCCTACCTTCTCCCATGCCTGTGTCCATTACAAGCTTGAGGCAGCCGTCCTCAACCTGAAGCACCGGGAGCGTTTATCTTTTCCTGAGGCGAGGCGCCAGGTTTGCCGGCTCCCGCCTTATACTAACATCTCTTATGTTCGCGTGTTGCGCTCTTCCTCTCCTCGTCCTTCCCCCCTTCCTCAGACTCACACCCGTTTCCGGGCCTTGGACCCTGATACGCCCACTGCCCCCTCCTCTGTTCCTTTGTGTTCTGTCCCGAGGGGTCCCCCTCCTGGTCTTCTGTCTGGGGTTCCCCTTCTTTCTACCCGGTCTGTCATGTCTCCTGTGTCTTCTTCCTCGTCCCCCTCCGATCCTCCTTCCCATCCTCTTCCTCCATCTATCGGCACTCCCCGCCGCCTGTCGGTGCAGGCGGATGTCCATCGCTCTCCTAATGGCCGTCGTGTGTGCTCTCGTTCAGCTTCTCCTGTTGAGACACTAGAATCCGTTGCCCGGTACGTAGTTGCTGGGACACCAGTCTCTTTAAGTCAGAAGCGTAAGCCTGGCTCCTCTCCTTCCTCCTCCCCGGCGGGTAAGAAGGCTTCGCTTTCTTCCTCAGCTCCTACTTCTGGCTCTGTTGCTCCTTCCCCTCCCGTTTCAGTGATTGCACCCCCTGTTCCTGCTATGGAGGTTTCTTTGGCCCCTGCTTCCCTTTCGGTTACTGCTCTTGCTGGGGTGCGCTCCCCTGTTTCTACTCCCCCTCTTCCTGCTGCTGTCCTTGACTGCTCCTCTCCGTTGTCTCCTCCTCTTCCTCCTTCTCCTCCGGACCCCGCCCGCCCACCTCTGATCTGTTCTCCCGTTTCCTTCCCTCCGTCCTTGCTCAGTTTACCCATGCCCCCTAACCCTGACTTTGCTGACCCTGATCCCGACCCTGATATTCTTTAACGTGCTCTGTTGCTCTTTCGCCTTTGTTTCTTCCTTGTTCTTTGTTTTTGTCCTTTCTCTTCTCGTCGTTGTCCATTCTTCAATGGAACGTTCGAGGTTATTACGCCAATTTCCTCGAACTCCAACTTCTGATTTCGCGGTTTTCGCCCCTTTGTGTCTGTCTCCAGGAGCCGATGCTTGGTGCTCGTCCTGGTCGTTTTCGTGGCTATTCCTTTCTCTCCCCCCCCCCCCCAGCCGTTGCTGGGGCTTCTAATTCTTCTGCTCTCTTGATTCGTGCTGATGTTCCCTTTGTTCCTTTACTTTTTCCTTTGCCTCTCCATTGTTCTGCTGTTCGTATCTTTGTGGGGAAATGGTACACAGTTTGTTCCATTTATCTCCCCCCGAGTGTCCCGCTCTCTCTTCCTGATTTCAAACACCTCCTAGACTCCTTGCCGGAGCCTGTGCTCCTGCTGGGTGACTTCAATTGTCGTCATTCTCTTTGGGGTGACGTTCTGATGAATACCCGGGGTCGCCTCCTTGAGCCGTTTCTCCTCTCTTCCCTGTCTCTTCTGAATTCTGGTGAGCCCACTCATTTGGACTCTCGGACTCGCACCCTTTCTTGTCTTGATCTTTCTCTCTGCTCTTCTTCTCTTTACTTAGATTTCACGTGGCAGGTTCTTGATGACCTCCATGGAAGTGATCATTTCCCCATCCTTGTTTCCTTTTTCTCTTTTTGCCCTTCCCTCTCTTTCCCTAGGTGGCAGTTTGCTAAGGCAGACTGGACCCTATTTACCCTCAGTGCTGCTCTCTCTGACCTCTCCCTTCTGCCTCTCTCTCGCGCTCTCCTCCTTTTTCATGACACTGTCTTCAACGCTGCCCTCCGCTCTATTCCTCGCTCTTCCTCTCGGGGTCCACGGAAGTGCGTTCCCTGGTGGAATGCGGACTGTGCTCGATCTGTCCGCTGTAAGCGTGCAGCCTGGAAGAGGCACCGCCGTAGGCAGATGACCGATTCTTTTCTTTTCTTTCGGAAAGCGAGTGCGGTGGCCCGTAGGGCCAGCCGTACGGCTAAACGTGAATGTTGGGCATCTTATGTCTCAACAATTACGTTCGAAACCCCTCTGGCCCAGATCTGGAAGCGTATCCGCAAGATAGCGGGTAAGTTCGTTCCCGATGTTTCACCGGTCCTTCACCTCCATGATACTCTTGTGGCGGACCCGTTGCAGGTCGCTTTCGAACTGGGTTCCCACTTTTCTTCTGTTAGCTCTGGTCTTCATCTTCCCCAATCTTTCCTTCTTCGTAAACCTGTCCTTGAGTCTCGTCCTTTAGATTTCTGCACTCATCTTCAGCTTCCCTATAATGATCCCTTCTCTCTCTCTGAACTTCGTTCTGCCCTGGCCCTCTGCGGTTCTACGGCGGCGGGCTCCGATGGTATCCATTATGAGATGCTTCGCCATCTCCCTCCGAGCACGTCTCAGTATTTACTGAGTCTGTATAATCGGATCTGGGAGTTGTCGTCAGTCCCTGAGGACTGGCTCGATGCCGTTGTCCTCCCTGTTCGCAAACCAGGGTCTCTGGGTACTTCCCCTAAGGACTTTCGCCCTATTGCTCTCACAAGTTGTGTCTGCAAACTCTTTGAACGTATGGTTAACGTTCGTCTGATGTGGTTCCTGGAACACCATCACCACCTCTCCCCTTCTCAATTTGGTTTCCGCAAGTGCCGTAGCACGACAGATGTCCTGGTGAACTTGGAGGTCTATATTCGTACTGCTTTTGCTGCGAAGACCTCCGTTGTTGCCGTCCTTTTTGACCTGGAAAAGGCTTACGACACCACTTGGCGATATCATATTCTATCTCAACTTCATTCTTTTGGCCTTCGTGGTCATCTCCCTCTCTTTCTCCGCAGCTTCCCCTCTCGTCGTTCCTTTCGGGTGCGCCTTGGTACCGCTCTCTCTGCCTCTTTTCGGCAATACGAAGGTGTGCCCCAGGGTAGTGTTCTGAGCACTACTATTTTTCTGGTTGCCCTCAATGGTCTTCTTTCCTCTCTTCGTTTTGGTGTCTTCTCCGCTCTCTATGTCGATGATCTTACCCTTTGCTGTCAGGGTGATGATTCGCCTCTCCTTCAGCGCCGGCTTCAACTTGCAATTGATGCCGTGTCCTCTTGGGCCACCGATCATGGCTTCAAGTTCTCTACTTCTAAGACTTGTGCCATGACTTTTACGCGGAAACGGGTCGTTCTTCGTTCCTCTTTGTCACTTTATGGTCATCCCCTTGAATACAAAGATTCTGCGAAGCTTTTGGGGTTATTCCTTGACACTCGTTTGTCTTGGTCTCCCCATATTTCTTACCTCTGTGTTGAGTGCTCTAAGGCCCTTACCCTCCTTCGGGTCTTGTCCCATACTTCTTAGGGGGCAGATAGGCGCACTCTCCTTGCTTTACATTCCTCTCTCGTCCTGTCTAAGCTCGATTATGGTTGCCCTGCTTACTCGTCTGCTTCTCCTTCTACTCTTCGCCGTCTTGATGCTTTGCACCATACTGGGTTGCGCCTCAGTTCTGGTGCCTTTCGTTCGACTCCCATCCTTAGCTTGTATGTTGACACTGGCTTCCTGTCTCTCCAGGACCGCCGTGATCGCTACTGTCTTCGCTATCTTGCGCGGTCCTTGCAACATCCTTCCTCTTGCCTCTGTCGTGCTTTAACTTTTACCCCTCCTGCGGTTCCTGTTCCTCTTCACCACCTCCCTCTTTCTGTCCGGTTATCTCGCCTACAGGATTCTCTTTCCGTTCGTATTTCTGATGTTTCTCCTCGTGTTGTTCCTTCTTTGGCCCCATGGAGAGTCCGTCTTCCGCGGTTTTGTACATCCTTGACCCGTATCACTAAAGCTTTTACCCCTCCTACGGTTCTAAAACGCCTTTTCCTCGAGCACTTTTCTTCTCACTCCTGCTCCGTTTCTGTCTTCACCGATGGGTCTAAGTCTGCGGACGGTATTGGCTACTCTGTTGTTTTTCCTGATCGCACTTATATGTGTCGCTTACCTTCGGAGACTAGCATCTTTACAGCAGAGCTTTATGCTATTCTCTATGCTCTTCGTCTCCTGCTTTCTCGTTGTCAGTCTTCCTTTTTAGTTGTTGTTGACTCTCGTAGTGCCCTCATGGCTCTCAGGTCCTTTAATCCGGTTCATCCAGTTGTTGTCGAGATCCAGCATTGGCCGTTTCTTGTTCACAGTAAATTTAAGTCAGTTGAGTTTTGTTGGGTTCCCAGCCATATTGGTGTGCCTTTAAATGAGCGTGCGGATGCTGCCGCCAAGGAAACTGTCTGCTCTTGTCCCATCTCTCGTAAAAGTATTCCATATTCCAACTTTTACTGGCCGTCTGTTACTGGTAACAAACTTCGTACTCTTAAATGTTGTGTTTCCTCGTGGCCGTCCTCCTGCCACCGTAACCGGCAATGGGAAACAGCTCTGGCGAGGTTGCGTATTGGCCATACTCGCTTAACCCATGGTCACTTGATGGAGCGCTGCCCTGCTCCTTATTGTCCTAATTGCATTGTCCCTCTTACGGTCGTGCATGTCCTTCTTGAATGTCCTGACTTCCAGGACGAGCGTGTGTCTTGCTTTCCAACCGCCCCTTGCGGTCGCCTGTCCCTTAATGGAATTCTTGGTGACTCGGATACTTTTGATATCGTTCGCCTTATGCGTTTTTGTTCCCGTATTGGCATCCTTGGTGATATTTAGCGCCCTCTGATTATTCCACACATTTGATGGTGCTACATAGCCTTCCCGGTGTGGTGCCTTCTTTTGATAATTACTTACTTCCGGAGACTAGCATCTTTACAGCGGAGCTTTATGCTATTCTCTATGCTCTTCGTCTCCTGTTTTCTCGTTGTCAGTCTTCCTATGTAGTTGTTGTTGACTCGCGTAGTGCCCTCATGGCTCTCGGGTCCTTTAATCCAGTTCCTCCAGTAGTTGTCGAGATCCAGCATTGGCTGTTTCTTGTTCACAGTAAATTTAAATAGGTTGAGTTTTGTTGGGTTCCCAGCCATATTGGTGTCTTTAAATGAGCGTGCGGATGCTGCCGCCAAGGAAGCTCCGGAGGAGGCCTCCGCTCTTGTCCCATCTCTTGTAAAGGTATTCCATATTCTGACTTTTACCCAGCTATCCATTCCTCCATCCTTACCCGTTGGCAGGCTTCTTGGTTGTCTGTTACTGGTAACAAACTACATGCTCTTAAATGTTGTGTGTCCTCGTGGCCGTCGTCCTACCACTGTAACCAGCGATGGGAAACAGCTCTGGCAAGGTTGCGTATTGGCCATACTCGCTTAACCCATGGTCACTTGATGGAGCACCGCCCTGCTCCTTATTGTCCTAATTGCATTGTCCCCTCTTACGGTCGTGCATGTCCTTCTTGAATGTCCTGACTTCCAGGACGAGCTTGTGTCTTGCTTTCCGACCGCCCCTCATGGTCACCTGTCCCTCAATAGAATTCTTGGTGACTCGGATACTTTTGATATCATTTGCCTTATGCGTTTCTGTTTTCGTATTGGCATCCTTGGTGATATTTAGCGCCCTCTGATTATTCCGCACATTTGATGGTGCTACATAGCCTTCCCGGTTTGGTGCCTTCTTTTGATACTTACTTAACTCTCTAAGACACAATTGTAACATGACCGTGTCTGAAGCTAGACAGAGAAAGCACAACATTATTGGTGATGGTAACATAATCCATTTCATGTGGATTCCATCTTCGTTGGCCTCCGAAACTTAAGGAATGGTCCAGAAAATAGCTACTAAAGTTTAACTCAAGTGTGAAGATACTTCAGTTGATTCTTAGATACTTCCAGTAAGTGTAAAGATAAGTGCTGACGATACTACCTTCATCTACTCAGATCCCAACCCAAACGCACTAAATAATAATGTAAATAACAAAGTTAAAAAGTTCACTCATGGATGTTGTTACGACCCTGGGTTCCTCAGTGGAAACCAGAGGTCAAATTGAGCTCTAAATAATTTACTTTACATTATTTGATGCGCTTGTTGATGCGCGTTCCTATCTTCCTTGCCAGACGTAAGACGAATCTTGTTCACACAAAGCATTCAGACTCTTGAGCTTGTTGTGGATTAAGTATAACGGTGAAGTAATTATTAACTATCCTTAGAATGAGTAAAGTAAACAGTATTGTACGTCGGTAAAGATTTGTAATGTGTATAGGCTGCACAATCAATTGGGCTCTTCCCCACAACCACAACAACAACTCAGGAGCTCGGCAACTGGACACTGGGTCCTTCTCTGGTCTGGCGGCGTGGTGTCAACAACTTCCTGTATTCACCTAGTTGTACTCACCTAGTTGTGTTTGCGGGGGTTGAGCTCTGGCTCTTTGGTCCGCCTCTCATCCGTCAATCAACAGGTGTACAGATTCCTGAGCCTATTGGGCTCTATCATATCTACACTTGAAACTGTGTATGGAGTCAGCCTCCACCACATCACTGCCTAATGCATTCCATTTGTCAACCACTCTGACACTAAAAAAGTTCTTTCTAATATCTCTGTGGCTCATTTGGGCACTCAGTTTCCACCTGTGTCCCCCTGTGCGTGTTCCCCTTGTGTTAAATAGACTGTTAAACAGAGCAGATTAATCAAGGCAGATCAATAAATCAAGGCAGAGCCCCCTGTGGGGGCTCTGCCTTGATTCTCCTCCTCCTCCTCCCTTTCCCTTACCTTAAGTTCCTGTAACTATAAAGTTAAGTACCTTCATGTGTAACCGTGCTAACTGCTGGGCTTGTAAGACTTGTGTAGATATTGTGTAGTATAAGCCAGTGTTTTGGGTATCCCTAAGTGTTGTGTTGTGATAGGGTCCCACGTGGTACTCACTACCCCAAGCTGCCTCAAGCTTTCAAGTTCTTCACGAGTAGACTTTACCCTAGCTTGTCCTAATTGTAAAACCTTGTATCCTGCCTACGTGGACCAAGGCTTTTAAAGTAAGATAGGGTGGTAAAGTAGTTATTGTTATTTAATGTATATGGGGGTTTGTTAAGAGGGTTTAATAAATAAGTTAGTTTTTGAGGTGTATCCATTACTCCTGTTGTAGTGGCGCAGATGATTGTATCCCAGACGACAGATCTGTTCTAAAACCTTAAAGCATAAACAGGAACCTATGTTCCTTGGGGGCCAGGCCTATTTGTGCCACTAACTCTGATACATCTTGATTCTAACTCCTGGCCCTTCTCCATAATACTCTAGACCCCCATAACAGCTCGTAAATTTATAACAGATGTAAACCAACAAACTCGCACTAAACATAGAAAAGACCAACTACATTTTATTTGGAAGTAAATCCTCAAACCAAATTTTTTTTTTTTTTTTTGAGATGTATACAAGAGTTGTTACATTCTTGTACAGCCACTAGTATGCGTAGCGTTTCAGGCAAGTCCCTGGAATATAATCCCCTGCCGCGAAGAATCGTTTTTTCATCCAAGTACACATTTTACTGTTGCGGTAAACAAATGACTACAGTTAAGGATTTGCGTCCAGTAAATCCTCCTCGGCCAGGATACGAACCCATGACATAGTGCTCGTGGAACGCCAGGCGAGTGTCTTATCACTACACCACGGAGACTGCAAAGTGTTGAAGCAATTCAACTTCAGATAGACAATGTTAACATTAGCAATAAAAATTATGGAATTTTGTATGTGGTGATCATGTCTTCCCGAGCTCTTCTGTCTTCCAGCGACGTGAGGTGCAGTTCACGCAGCCTTAACTCATAACTCATGCCTCTTAGTTTTGGCACTAGCCTAGTGGCATACATTGTACTCTTTCCATCAACGTCTTGCACTTGAAAAGGTACGGGCTCATACGTGCATGATATGGGCTCAAATGCATGATAGAGCTGATGATTTAGCCAAAGAATCTGCCTTTAAGGGAAAAATTTAGTATACCCTTGGATTGTCAATAAGCAGTCTGAGAGCAATAGTACACCAAGAGCTTCAACAAAATCTTGTAGATCTGAGGCAAAGAACTAAACTAATTTTCTATTAACAGTTTAAACCCTTCTATTAACAGTTTAAACCCAAGCAAACCCCCTCCAACCACAGTTTCCAATGAGTTGGCAACAACAACAACCACACCCCTAGATAAATGACATCCCAAGCATGCATGTCATTCCTTCATTGGAAGTGTTCCTAGTTATCAACATTGCCTTTGATTTACAATATTTGCCCAGTGGGAAATGTGTATGTGAGGCCCACTCACATGTACACGGAGAATGTAAGGCCCACTTACATGCACGGCGTATGTCGCCCCACCGTCAAATGCCCATGTAGCGAGTTAATTTATTTATTTATTTATATACAAGAAGGTACATTGGGTTTGTGAGAATACATAGCATAGTATTTACAATCTTGTAAAGCCACTAGTACGTGCAGCGTTTCAGGCATGTCCTTAATCTAACAGATAATTTTAAGTAGATAAATTCTAGCAGAATTAATAAAATGATAACAAATACATTGCAAGAAAAAAAATGAGATGAGAGAGGTTAGTAAGTATATTAAAGCACATTGGTATATTAAAGCTCTGATTGATTACATTGACAGCTTGATTGGTAATTTAAACAAGATTAATAGACACCATACAGCAGATTCACAGCACATATAAGAAGACAGCAATGATCACAATGGTAAAGATGTTCGGACTGGGTACATAAAGATTAGGAGATTGGGTAGCAATAGATACAGTGCAATTTTAAAGCAAAAGGTAAAAAACTATGAAGATGAAATTAGTTTTTTTTAGTATTGTTTTTGAATGACGCAAAAGTTGGACAGCTTTTCAATTCAATAGGGAGTGAGTTCCATAGACTGGGTCCCTTTATTTGCATAGAGTGTTTACACAGATTAAGTTTGACTCTGGGGATATCAAAGAGATATTTATTTCTGATGTGGTGATAATGGGTCCTATTACATCATCTGTCCAGGGAGAGTTTCAGAGCAGGATTTGCATTTAAGAACAGGGTTTTGTAAATGTAGTTGAGACAAGAGAATTTGTGGAGTGAGATTATGTTTAGCATGTTTAGAGAGTTAAACAAGGGGGCTGAGTGTTGTCTGAAAGCAGAATTTGTTATTATTCTGATAGCAGATTTTTGCTGGGTGATGATGGACTTGAGGTGGTTTACAGTGGTTGAACCCCATGCGCAGATACCATAATTAAGATAGGGATAGATTAGTGCATAATATAGAAAGATGAGAGCAGAGTTAGGTACATAATATCTGATTTTGGAGAGTATACCAACTGTTTTAGAGACTTTCTTAGTTATGTGTTGTATGTGGGTACTGAAGTTGAGTCTCTTGTCTAGGAATAGGCCGAGAAACTTTCCATCATTTTTATTGCTAATGTTTACATTGTCTATCTGAAGCTGAATTGCATTTGTAGATTTGCTTCCAAATAAGATGTAGTAGGTCTTTTCTATGTTAAGTGTTAGTTTGTTGGTTGACATTGTCACGTGGGGGTGGGCGGTCCGGGGCTCTGCTAACACTCGGCTGCTAGGGGCTCAAAGGGCCCAAATACTCAGCCCCTCCGACTCCCTGGATTCACCGGAGTCTCCTTGGTCGCACGAGATAGGACCAACAATGCCCACCTCCGCAGGTCTTTGCTTCCACCACAAAGGGGTGCCACTGATTCACCCTGGAAGCCCTTCAGTCAACCACGAGGAAACTGCTGTTAACAGTTCCGGCCTAGACCCGTGGGGGAATGAAGGAAGACTCAGGCTTACCTATAACCATAACCTCCCTGAGTCTTGCCTGCCAGACAAAAAAAGGTTGCAGGAACTCCTTTCCCGCCTGTCTTCTCTATCTTCCTCTTAGCAAGGTCGCCAGCTGGGTTATTATATCTGCACCCCAGCAATGCAGTTCAGTGGGTGTATCATATATTGTTTGTAGCCAGAAATGTATGCTCATAGAGAAATATCACAAATGGAGGCACACTCAAACACAGTAATAAAATGTGTGGATTTACTGATGCAAATTACATGAACACGCACACACACAATCACAAGTAATACATGAATATGGAATATGGATAATGAGTCTGGAGATCGTCAGCCTCTTCTTCCACGACCTCCAACACTCCTTCAAATGGGCAGGAAGACCGGAGTCTCACACTCTCACAGGAGGGCCTCTTCACCACGTCGGCACCTCTTCTTCACTGTCCTGCCATCCACACACACTGTCCTCTCTGACAGTCCTGGACACAAGCTGCCTTGCAGCCAACTCTACTATTAAAGTAATAAAGTCTTGCTGCCACATACACGAGTAAATATTGTGGCCTAACTAGCCTACTCATACAAGGGGTAATGGGAGGGAAAAATGATCTACCTTACACTCCTGGCTCACGACGCCTGTCCCTCGATGGTGTGAGGTTCCCACGCTTCCTTGGGTCGATCCTCGACGATCCAGGGCGTTCCACAGGTCCTCAGGTGTCGTGAAGCCTTCGCGTCGTCGCCGTTCCAATCCCTGAGATTCAGCTGCCCCAATCCTGGTTCATCGATGGGCGCTGGGCTAATCACTATTTTTCCCCACACTCGCCTCTCCCACAGGGCGTCGCTCCTTGTCCTAGGCACGGTGTCGTCCTTCCAAGATTCTCAGTGGATGTGACCCCAGTCACAGCTAGCTTGCTCGCCCACCTTCCAGACCTCAACGTCCAGCCAGCGGCGCCGCCCAGCGTCGTCGCCGACTATTTTCCAAGTTTGGGCCCTTCTCTGCTCACTGAACTTGGTTCCTCTTTTGCTTCCCAGAAGCGCAGGGTCTCCAATAACTGTGGTAGGCTGCGCAGGCCAGCTCAATCCACTGAACAAGGCTTGCAGAGCCTCCAATCTTTGAGAGCAGACCGAGGCGCGTCCTGTCGCTTCCACGGTCAGTACCACTCTGACGTTGGCGCCGCCCGGGGCACTCGGTGACGTCATGGCGGGCCCTGATTTGTCGCCCGCGACCTACGTCGGCCAATCCGCGATCGGCTTGTCTCCCTTCCAAAAGGTCATATCTGCCGTAGGGGATACTGTTTCATTTTATAACAGGGCGCCAATTTTCCTTTATTTACAACTTATAATATAACCTCCTTCCATTAAATGGCAGCCGGTCTGGTCGCCACATATATCATTAGACTCCCTGAACCTCAGAGAATCAGTAGGGAGAGCTGATATGACTCTTTAAGCCGGCAAACGGAAGAAATAGGAGAGGGCACCGTAACAACATCCATAAGTGGACTTTTTTTAGTTCATTATTAACAACATTATTTAGTGTATGTGGGTTGGGGTTAGAGTAGATGAGGGTAGTATCATCAGCAAACAAAATAGGTTTCAGAATGTTAGAGACATTAGGCAGATCATTGATGTATATAAGAAATAGGAGAGGTCCCAAGATGCTGCCCTGTGACACTCCAACAGTTATTGGTAGAGTGGGAGAGGTTATATTATTTATGGCTACACATTGGTGTCTATCACTAAGATAGGATTGGATATAGTCCAGTGCATGGCCTCGGATTCCATAATGATCGAGTTTACGAAAGAGGTAATTGTGATTAACAGTATCAAAGGCCTTTCTCAGGTCAATGAAGAGTCCAATCGGAAACTCATTTTTGTCAAGGGCTGAGTACATTATATCAGAGACTAATAATTGCATCGTTGGTACTCTTTTTGGGAGTGGAAGCCAAACTGACAGGGGCTAAAAATGTCGAATTTTATGAGATAGAAGTAGAGCTGTTTGTAGATAATTTTTTCAAATATTTTTGATAGTATGGGTAGGTTTGATATTGGTTTATAATTATTTATGTCTGCCGGATTACCTCCTTTATGAACTGGCGTTACTCTTGCTTTTTTAAGGATATCAGGGAAGGTGTGACACTTTATAGATTTGTTGAACAGTAGAGCTATGGGTGGCGCAAAGGCATGGGAGGCACTCTTGTATACAATGGACGAAATTTCACTGGTGTTCCCTGCCTTGGTTTTTAGAGAATGTATGATAGACACAACATCTGTCGGGCTGACTGGTGAAAGGAGAAGATAGTTTGGATAGCTGCCTGAGAGATGCATGTTAATATGTGTCTGAGTCTGGAATTTTTCTGGCAAGATTAGCACCAACCGATGAAAAGAAGCTATTAAATTCATTTGCCATTTCTAAATCAGTTGACGGTGTATACCCATCCTTATAAAGTTTTATTTGGTTATGTGAGTGTTGTTTAGTTCCTAGGATACTAGAGATGGTTTTCCATGTGCTTTTCATGTTGCCTTTTGCTTCATTGAATCTATTCACATAATATGAAAGTTTTGCGTTTCTTATGATACTGGTAAACATTGATGAGTACCTTTTAACTACTTCCTTTGTAACTAAGCCAATCCTAAGTTTCTTTTCATATTCATGTTTCTTGTTGATTGAGTTGAGAATGCCACTTGTGAGCCATGGATTGTTTAATCTTTTGTCAATTACTTGCTTGGTAAGAAGGGGACAATAAAAGTTGTAGAGGCTTAGAGTTTTGGAGAGGAAGAGGTTGGCTAATGAATTTATATCCTGAGTATTATTGAATTCAGAATCCCAGTTAATATTGTGAAGTGCATTTGTAAGATTGCCTAAAGCTGATTCACTGTGTAACCTGAATGTAAGTTTCTTGCATTTTGGAGGTGTTATGTCCATGTTTGCTATGAGAAAGGTAGGATAGTGGTCAGTTGTTCTGTAGTAGATTATACCAGATACAAGGGGAGCTGTTATGTTTGTCCATATGTGATTCAAGGTAGTGGCTGATGTTTGAGTGACTCGGGTAGGTTTGGTGATTGTGGGGATTAGCATACAGGAGTTCATGCTGTTAAGGAAATAGTCAACTTGAGAGCAATTTTGTTGACCCAGGTCAATATTGAAGTCTCCTCCCAGAATGATGTGGTTTTTGTTGAGATTGTTGTTTATAATAAGATTCCTTAGGTTATCTGAGAATGAAGCTATGTTAGCATTGGGAAATCTATAGATGGCTCCAATAGTCAAGGAGGATTTAAGGGATTTAATTGTAAACTGAGCAAAAGTATATTCACAGTAGTCATCTCTATCACTAATGACACTCTTGCAGATAAATGTATTTCGGTAATATATAGCTGTGCCGCCACCTTTTTTATTAGGCCTACAGTTGTGAATGGCTTTATAACCAGCTAAGTTGCAGAGTTGGGTATAGTCTTTATTTAGCCAAGTTTCTGTTAATGAATGATAAGTTAGTACCTAGTGCTGTGAGTAATGCATTTATATCATTAAAATGTTTACCAAGTGATCTAACATTTTGGTTGTAAACTGATAAACAGGTGCTATTTTGGAGTTTGTTTTTTGCCTGGTGTGCTGTGTAATACTTGCAATAATGATGATCAATGTGCTGGCTGGTGTAGATATGAGACAGAAGATTTATACTGTATCAGGATCAATATCAGTGTGCATGGAAATGCAGAGGGATCACGATACAATAAGACAAGCAATTATAGAAACAGTTAAATACTAAATTTGCTGTAAAAACAAAGTAATAATAGCAAAAAACAAGAATAGAAGCAAATACACACAAAATAGTAACAAGTTAGAAGTAAAATAAAGATCCAATAGATAGCCAGGAAGGACACAGAAGTTAGATAAAAGAAAAAACAAAAAATTAGTAAAGACTGACAATATAAATGTAAAATAAAAAAAAATAATAATCATAAAGTAAAATGATCTTAAAGATAATTAGCTTAGTAATGGTTAGTTAAAATCCTATAATTAGTATGAACCTAAGAAAACAAAGTGAGCTCAAATAGATAATTCCAATAAAATGACACATAAATCTAAGTAAATCTAGAAATTTACTCTTATATAAATCTAAGTGTAAAAATAAACAGGGTGAGATTATATTTATACTATACAAATAATTTAACTTAGTTTTGATCCATTTCTTTGATACTACATTTATTAAATTCAATAACATATTGATACTCTCGTTTTCATCTAATCTGTTGATCTGTGTGAAATGATTTGTATACCTTAATTTTGGATAGATCACATGGTACACAAGATGGTTCACCAACCAAGTTTTAAAACCTACTTAACCATACACAAACTAACCAAAGAACCCCCAAAAGAGCTTGAACTACACACCCTAACCTATCGATACACTGTACTGTATATGGTTTTGACAACTGTCTTGTGTATGATTTTACCCACTTGTTTTATTTTTAGCTAACACAGGTACAGCAATTCCATTATTTGCACTCTTATCTTTGATTAATTCCATCCAGGTCCCTGCTGGAACATGATTAGTTTTAGTTGACATGGCTAACTGCCACTTTATCCCAATTTTTTATACATTACCTAATGAATGTAACTACAGTACTACTAAGTCAAATAAATATACGATTATGCCTATGATGTTTATATATATACTGAGAATATCATTAAGTATTTGTATATCAAGGTAATCAGGAAGTATATTATGTTTAAAGGTGGGTAATAGCATTACTTGATTATCACACCTTTTTCAAATCTTTTATTGTCAGTATAGCTATATGTTTTACATAATGATTGATTTAACACACTTTAAACTACTCACAGGTTATATCAACACATATAAACACATGAATGCAAAGCACATACAGCATATACTCCATCTGTAATTTGTTAATTTCTAAATACAATTAACTGTGACCACCACTTTTCATTGGTTACTGTCAGGTGCGATCTAATGCAAGAACTGCATACCAAAGAATACTGTATTGCCAAAACAATGAGCTGTATATGAAGTTTACATAGATTAACATTCAGACTATATAAGAATATACACACGTCAACAACTAGACAAAGAGTCTAGTAGCAATATGTACATCACACAATTAACTAGCCTTTCATTATTATAAGTAGAAAGCATTAAACCAGTATGATTATAGAGCACTTTGGAAGGAATATAAGGCTAAGGAGACAAGGATTTGAGAATACAGTAAAGGAACAGTATCCAACCACTTCGACTATTGGGGAGCGAAGGCTAACCCTGCAAGAAGTCAGGGACACTGCCGTAATGATCAAAGTGCTTGGGCAAATGCGCGCACAATAATGGATAGGAAAATAATTTAAGGATAACTTCAGTAACTTTCATTATAGTGATTTTAATAATTACACCTGGAGGAAAGTAACGGGTAAAAAGTTAAGATGCATTTTACAGTTTGACACCAATGATAAATTATGAAACATTATACAGGTATTGCATATGATGAGAAAACCTGAACTCAAAGGAAATATGGCATACATGTACTTAAATTTGTAATTAAGATGGCCAGGATTTGCCTACCATTCACATATCCATTTAAGAGCCTTCACATCCTTCCTCAAGCATGGTGACTGTGTTTATTTAACAATTTGAGCTCCAAATGTGCCACAAGATTATCCATGACCATAATAAATTTGGGTCAAGGACCTCGCATCACTACAAAGCTTGTAATCTAATAAATATAGATTAATTCATCATTATTGAAGGAAAGAAGTACTGTACAGGGTTTATATATGGACATGTGAATGCTTAACGAATCCTGTCAATGGTCATTCAAGCTATTATAGTATACAGTACAATACATGCATAAGTTTAAGTTAGTGTGTTTGATTTGCATAAGGAATTATTTTGCAATGTGGTAATACAATAAAATATAGCACTGTGATGATTTCAGAGAAGAAAGATTGATGTACATCACTTGGTATCACATCCTGAGTACAGTACAACCTTAAATGTTACATTTGACAGATAAGCCTTAAAGTTTTGTACAATACATTTCTTAAAATTACAGACATTCTTAAACAAAAATATTTTATTTGATTATAAAATGAACATTCTATTTTATTGTACTTTACATAGAAACATTGATGGCCCTCCATTCTTATTGTCCAAGATTGGCATAGATATCACCATCTTTGTTGACCTTAACATAATTTCTTGATAGTTTAATGTGTATAGCATATCTAATATGGTGCTATCAGTGCTCATTACCATATCTTGAGGTTATCTTGAGATGATTTCGGGGCTTTAGTGTCCCCGCGGCCCGATCCTCGACCAGGCCTCCACCCCAGGAAGCAGCCCGTGACAGCTGACTAACACCCAGGTATCTATTTTACTACTAGGTAACAGGGGCATAGGGTGAAAGAAACTCTGTCCATTGTTTCTTGCCGGTGCCTGGGATCGAACCCAGGACCACAGGATCACAAGTCCAGTGTGCTGTTCGCTTGGCCGACCGGCTCCTAGAGCCGGTCGACCATGGCTAGAGCATGCATATCAGGAAAATCTTATAGGGCAAATGGAAAATTTATATATAATTTTGGCACATATACATTGCATAATCACACTATTTACACTACATTTCGGTATATGCGCAATTATCCCTAAACACTTGGACAGTTAACTTCAATACAGCAATGTACTATATTTACAAAGTTTATAATGCCACAACTTGAGAGAGAAGCTTAACAAGATTACAAACATTTTTGTACACTTACATGGGATAAATTTTTGTAAAGAATGAAATGTAATAAAATGGTAACACAGAAAATGGCATAGTAAGAGAAATAATGAATAAACTGAAAATTTTGGTAGAAAATAGCAATGAAGATAATTATTATTAACAAGTACAGTATTTCAGGAGGAAGTAAACAAAGACTATTCAGAGAACATACAAAATACTTAGGTTTTTCTACATATGGGGATAATTTAACAAAGAAAAACAACTTAGCCCATAAAAAATGGTTAATGTAATAACTAACTCATCAAGATTGTAACTTGCTTAGCTAAATGAACTGTGGGGTTCAGTCCCTGAGCCCATTATGTGCCTCTGTAACCCTTTCCACTACTGCCCACAAGATGGGTATGGGGTGCATAATAAATGAACTAAACTAAACTTAATCCTTCTGCTAGTGAGGTTATTATTTCCCAACTTTAGTCCATATCACCTGGTTTTTGAACAAATGATGTTAATATGGTTATGTAATGGCATTAACCTAGACCCACAAAACATTCTGCTATCATTTTGCAATGGCTTATTATGCAATGAGATTATCATGGACTAGTGGCGTGTGATTATCATCTATCTCAATTTCCTCTTTCCTGCCAATGTTTTCAATTTATTCCTGAAAGACATTCCTAAATAGAGCAGCAGCAATGGAGTGTGTTGCAAGACACTTCCTATAAGCTATACCAGGAATAGGTTTGTGTGCAATATAGGTATAGGGCTAACAACACTACAAACCAGATATAATAGGGCAGATCTCACTGAAACTTTTAAAAATACTGAACAATTTGGAGGATGTTGATCCAGACAACTTCTTCAAAAGGTCAGATGTAACACAAACAAGGAGCAACAGTTTCAAGCTCAACAAGCCACAATGAAGGACTGAAAACAGGAGATGCCTTTTCACCCATAGGATTATAAACCCATGAAACTACCTACCTCTCAAAGCCATAAATGCCAAAACATTTAAATTATAAAATCCAGCTGGAAAAAATCATCAGGGCAAATGGGAAAACCTTTGGCAAGCCACTGTTAGTGGCCCTCAGGTATATTCAGGTGTAAATATTACATCATAAGCCTCTATCACCATTTATTATCTATTGTGTAGTACAGCTGGTTTCATTCTGGATACATAATTAGGGATCCTAGGTTCAATTCCCTGACAGAACAGAAATGATAGAGCACATCTCCTTTAACCTAACAGACCTGTTCACCTAGCAGTAAATAGATACCTGGGAGTTAGGCAGCTATGGTGGGGTTAAAGCTTGAGGAGGGCAGGGAGGGAACCAAATATAAGCCTGAAGTATATACAGTATATACACAAGTTTTCTGTCCCGGACAAAATGTATTAATGTGTTCAATAACTACAATTATTATAACTATGTAAACTAAAGTGAGGCAATAAACATAAACCATCCAACTTGAAGAAGAGTTCCTTATCCACAACACACTAATCGGCAAACTCTCTCTCTTGTGTCCATGGACCCAGCTTCTCCCACCTCACTGCATTCTACTGTGCACCAAACCAGAAAACTTAAAAAAGTTGCCTTTTGCCTCCTTTTTGTGCACAGATCACCTAGATACTTTTGATGATATCTGCATTTAGAGGGTTGGGAGGTAATGGATTAAATTTGTACTCAGTAATGTACAATGGATATTTCAAAGTCAAAATCTAAAACAAAATTATTACAAACTGAATTTTAGATACCTGAATTGACAATTATATTATTAGAATCAAAGCTACTTCATGACACAACTAGGAATATATACAGTATCATACAATTTTTGGAATGCCACTTAATCAAAGCTAGATTGTATTAAAGATGCACAACAATTTATTCATTACAGTACATTCAAAATCACAAGTGTCCATTAAATTCAAAACAAACATGTTAAAATATAGTTTATAACTCAAGTCTATAAAATGACACTGGTGTTATGCAGAAAAAAATTTTCATCGAGAGCTTGGATCCAAACTAGATTCTACACTGTGCACTTTTATATAGTACAGTACAGTATAAACCAGTCGTGAAAGTTCAATCCCATTGAACTGTTTCAATACTTTCTTGCAGATAGGTCACTTAATTGTGATTTCATTGTATGCCTCACTATTTAGTCAATTGATTGTTGAAGCACTATTTATGATGACAAAATGTAAACATGTAACTGTGTTTCTATCATACCTAAACTATTTTCTATTATATCTGTTCAGTATATGTATATATTTTGCATACACTTTCTCCAGGCAACCTTCCTTGATAGAAGAGATGATGACAAAGGGAAATCTTCCTTGGTCATTTAAAATACTGGACCTTTCAAGTTTTTAAAATTAATAAAAGCTTGTGAACCCTTTCCCATTAGCATTCTCCATGTTGGTTTGACTTGCATCAATGGAGTGCTTGTCCCATTCTTACACAAGGAAGCAAAATGGGCATAAAATGAGGAACTGTCCTTAGTAAGATAATAGAACATATGAGGCAACAAGAAAAGGCAGAAAAGTTAAAATACAAAAAAATTAAAAATGCCAAAGGCAAAAGGCACAAGGAAAAAACAACAATAAAAACTACTGAAGGATCAATAGTACTCAAAGCACAAGGGATGAGTTACAAATCCGCTTTTCCCCAACAGAAATACTAAATAGTACCGAAATGAGCCAACCAAAGTCAACCACCAATTTTTGTCCAGTCATTAAAAAAAAAATTAATCAAAACATTTATTTCAAATAAAAACATAGCTCCCTGGCATTTTCAAAATGATAAATTTAAATAGTCTCTGTAACATAGAGCATAGGGGCATAACTGGCCGACCCCTCACAGTCTTCAAGAGAGAACTGGATAAGCACCTTCAAAGGATACCTGATCAACCAGGCTGTGACTCATACGTCAGGCTGCGAGCAGCCGCGTCCAACAGCCTGGTTGATCAGTCCGGCAACCAGGAGGCCTGGTCGACGACTGGGCCGCGGGGACGCTAAGCCCCGGAAGCACCTCAAGGTAACCTCAAGGTAAGGTAACCCCATTATTCTACTCTTGCTGATTCACATTTATTAAGCTGCTCGAAGTTCCATGGGGGTTACAGCCTCACTCCTCCTCCTCGACTTAAGATTTCTATTACATCTTGAATTCTTTTGGATAGCATCTGATGGTTAGCATTTTCTCTTTTCTTTTTCGAATTCAGAAACTTGACAATAAATATTCTGAGGCTTTGGCGAAGGATTTGGAGTTTGGGAGATGCACAAAGAACAGAGAAGATGCGTTCCACCGCATCTGCACCAGTCGGGTGGAGGAGAACGGCAATTAAAGTTTGTCTCAAAAAGCTAATCATTTGACTTTCAACTTCCATGAAAGATACATTTTTTAATACTAATAAACTTACACTATCCTCCCCTATTAAATGAGAGGTAAATTTGGCTAAATTTGCAACTTCTCTTGGTTTCATAGATTCAATTTCTGAAAACTTATCCCAAAGGGCAAATTGTAAAAGTCTTTTATACTTCTTGTCAAATTTGCACATTCTGTCCCCAAGATGGGCAAAGAATGGGTTATATTCTTTACTCTTCTGAGAGCACAGTAATATGACACTAAAGAGTTCTCGTTCTTGTTGATGAGGTAGGCTCAGCTGAAGTAGTTTCTCAAATGCATCAAGATAATCTTCCGAACCTTCAGTGATAATGTACAGTATGTTTATTCTAGGAGGGCGTGACAGCTGGAGTTTGGCAGCCTTCTCCTTGAACTGTTCACTGAATTCACTTTCCAAGCCAATGTTTTGACTTACATTTTTGAGAGACTTGTGATCTGGAGGTGGCTTTTCTCCAGGCAAATCTCCAGACCAAGCAGAACCCACAATCCACCAACGCCCGCACTCTCGGGCCTTTAAAAGATCTTCCAGGGATACATTAAGGGCTGCTGCTTGGGTTCCCTTCCGTACCAGCCCTCTAAGGACCTTTTTAAGATGCTCGACATGTGAAGGGTCATAGTTGGGGACCTTAGCCATGTTGTTGTTTCGAATAGCCTTTAACACCTCCAACATAAAGCACACCCGTGAGTATCCTGAACTTTCTTCACTGTCGGCTTCATTTATTTCTTGTGCTGCAGACGCGCGAGTTTGAATTTTGGTAATGAGAGACTTTAGGGCCAGAGGGTCATCTTTTCGTAGTGTAAATCCCACACTGCGAAGCACCAGCAAAATGAGCTCCACCTGAAAATGATTTTATAACATTAAACAAAACTCTAAAAATCTACAAAATGAAGTCCATGCATATAATCTGTATAATATTTCATTACAGTCGACTCCCAATAATACATGCCTACATACTATGCAATTTATTCCACTTGGTAAAACAAGTAAATTTCATACATATTTCAAACATTCAATACCACACCATTGAAGCATATGGATATTAATGTACATTTAACTAAATTACTGTACAGTACAGTATATACTATACTACTATTGAAAATGCCCGAAATTAACAAATATGGGCCACCCTGTAGTTATTTATATATGTATATACAGTATATGTATATGAGCCTGGAACAATGTCCCATAAGTCTACAACCAACCCTCTTGACACCATTGGATACCCCATCTGCATTTGAGTATCAATTATGTTACTCAGCATTATGAAAACATTCTGTGCATAAAATAATATACTGTAGACACTCGTTAATCCGGAATCCGACCATCCGGAAAACGCCCTTATCCGGCCAAAATCATGACCGGATAAAGTTATCTCACCATCCGGCCAAAATGTTCATGGGAGCTGGACCGGCAGGTGTTTGGCCGGATGAAAAATCTGAGCCAGTTAACTTGCTGCCGATGTTACACTCTCCGGACAGTCAGCCGGACAAGGGGGTGAATTGTCTGGATTAAAAAGCCAGGCGGCGGGTCGTACCGTATTAATCCCGTACGGCTGTGGCTCTAGGCACATGGTGTAGGAGGGGGTGGGGTGGGCAGGTGGTATCAAGAGAGAGGGGAGCGTTGGGAGGGACTGCCTTGGGGATAAGGAGGATGCGGAGGGGCCTATACCGTACACTACAGCACAGGAATTACCATTAATTTTGGAACAATTCATCACAGTCCAAAACAAAAGAAATAATTATGTAATAACAAATATACAAGTTTCCTAAAAACAATTTTGCACAGGCTGAAGTTTGCTTAAAAAATATTGTGAGTTTTTCCGCCTGGTGGCCTACGTAACGTGCCTGCCTGCCCCAAATGTGCTCTCGTCCCTCGTGTTATACCACAGTGCCGCACCATTAGTGAAATATTTTTTTAAATAACTCTTTTTATTTTCATAGTAACTTTGAACATTTTTAGCCAAGACTATGTCTGGTAGCAGCATCAATCGTTCTGGAGATGTTAAAAGGACGAAGGTTACCCTAACAATTAAAGACAAGTTACGTGTTATACAACTTTGTGAAAATGGCCGGTCGACTTCAAGTGTTGCCAAGGAATTTAATATAGGTACTAGTACTGTTTCTGATATAAGGAAACAAAAAGAGCAATACCTGAAATACATTTCAACCAGTGAGAGTGAAGGTGCAAGCACTAGCAGAGGGTGTGGTAGAAGAACTTTGAAACCTTTGACGCATGTACAGTTGGATGAGGCTGTGTAGAAGTGGTTTGCTCAGCACCGCACAGCTGGTGTTACAATTCACAGCCCAGAAATACAAAATACTGCAAGCAGGTTTGCAGAAAGCCTTGGAATAAAGGATTTCCAAGCTAGTGAAGGGTGGGTTGCAAGGTTCAAAGGGAGGCACAATATTGTGAACAGGAAAATTGTTGGTGAAAAATTGAGTGCAGATACAAGCAGTGTAGAACCATTTAAACATAAATTAAGAACATCCATTTTGTCAAATAATTTATATTCTTATCAAATTTATAATACTGATGAAACTGGGCTGTATTGGAAGAGTTTACCAGAAAAAACCAGCGTTGAATGTAATGAAACGCCATTTTCTGGGTGAGCCCCAGAGGCTTCCTGGAGCTTATCGGGCTAATGTGTTATATTAGACCGGGACATTAGCTAAGGAGTTCAGACCTACCTGGGACCAGCACCAGAACCTGGCCCCTTCAGAGAGGTTTCAGGGAGCAATGGCCCTGGAAAACCCCTTTGTGGTTGGGGTTTTCCTTATCTGCCATCGACCGGGGTTAGGCACCCAGAAAAGTAGGCATAACAAAACAAACCCCACATGGTAAAAAACTAAAACACAAAAACGAACAGAGGTAGAAACTCCCTACAATCACAAGGAAACAAGGAAACAAGCAAACATCACACTTTACTGCCGCGCTGATCGTCCGCGCAGCCCTCCCTGCCCCGAGAGGGGGAGGGGGAGCCCCGGACCTACCACGCCGGCTGCCAAGCTTCAGTTCGGAAGCTAAGCTTCAACTAACGCAAAAAAAATGCCGACCGGTGGGAGGGAGGGTTGCCAGGGAGCCTCCAGGGCTCACACAGAAAATGGCGTTTCATTACATTCAACTCTGGTTTTCTGTAGGGAGCCCCTACGACTCCCTGGAGCTTCATACCCAAAGAGAAGGAAAAGAAAGGGCTAACCCGGGAGGCGGCTGCCACAAACTCTGCAACACGAAGCCGAGACAACAGGTTGCAACCTGCGACCCAAGGCAACAAGAACGCACAGGAGCAGACGTGCATAAAGAATGGGGGGCCAAGAACCTGTGCGACCCTCAAATCCCTGCGCCCGAAATGAGCCCTAGACGTCACCAACACAGCAGCAAAAGCTGCAAACGTCTGAACAGCACGGGCGCAAAGACAGACCGCAGGCTGGAAGAATGAAAAACTCTGCGGACGACCTGGGATACCCGAGCCCTGAAAACATGGAACGAGGGGAACCGGATCAACCACAGCGCATCCCCAGACATGGTACACAGGCAACAGCAAAAAGCACAATCGGACACACAGGACGCACCCTCGGCTAAACCAATCAAGCATCAATAACCCGAGAACCCCTCCGGAAAGCAGCAGTCTCGACCGTCGCTAGGACAGAGAAAGGCTGCACACATACAAATCTACCACCAGTACCAAAGAGCTTAAACCTGAACCGAAGGAGCTACCACAAACTGAAGAGAAGATAAGAAGGCACCCTGATCAAGGACCAGGACGGCTCAGGCGACGCATGAGTAGGCCGGAGGTGAAACAAAACACGAGAAAGCGTACGAAACGTCATACTGTCGCCAAGACGAAGCTCGCAGGTGGGACACCGTCAACAAAGCCACCTGAACACCACAGAGATGGTGATACCCGCGTCAAAATAACAGACGCGAAGAGCCGAGGAGAAGGCCGAACCAGTCACGTACAGGACCGTTTCGACCTGCCGAAAGAGGCAGAGCCACGGGAAAACGCCCTGGGTTCAGACACTTATGAAGCAGCGTCTGAAAACAAGGCTGGGCCGGCCACCAAGGAACCATAAGGACTGCTCTCGTGGGAATGGGCTGCAACCGAGTCAGAACCTGAAGCAACAGCTGGACCGGGAGAAAAGGAACAGGTACCCCCACCTCGACCAGTCCTGCCGAAAAGCATCCACTGTGAATGTCTCACTGGTGGGTAAGGGTGCCACATAAAATGGGCAATGCCTAGACCACGCTAACTCGAAGACGTCCATGGCCAGGAGTCCATACGTCCGACAGAGCCAACAAAACGAGTCGGCGACGACTGGCCAATCCGCGAACAGAGGAATGAACTGAGACAGCTGTCCGCCAGGACGCAGGATACACCCTGGACATGAACCTCACGGTTAGGCAAACCCCGAGAATTCAGCAAACGAGCCACTATGGAACCAACCCCAAAGGTCAACACCTAAGAGAAACCTTGTGGTTCCGGCAAGAACCGCCAGAGAACAGTCCGAATGGAGCTGAATGGTAGAGCACCGAGTGACCCAAACCCTCCAAAGCGCAAACCAGACAGCCACGAACTCCCAAACCGTGCTGTGAGCCCGACGGACGGACAGACTCCACCATCCCTGGCTGACCTGGTGAGCACTGGTCACAAAGCCCCAGCCGTGAGATGACCCGTCCATGAACACATCGAGCGAAGGCTCGGGGAGGTGCCAAGGGACGGAACCCCGAAAACCCCAAAGAGGAAGCTGGTGACACAGCACCAACACAAGATCCCTGGAGGAACGAACCCAACGAATGCAAGAAGCGGAAGGGGTCTCCGAAGGAACCAAACAGACGCCGAAGCCAAACCCAACCCCGCGAGCAGACCAGCACGTCGAAGTTCAGACTCCCGCACAACTGCTCAAGCAACCGCTGAGCAACCTGGGACCCCCTCATGTACAGCCGAAGGCAGGACCACAGCCGCAGTAACACTTCTGGAGGGAAAGACAACGAGTGGCCCAATAGCCCTAAACAAGCCCCAGGTCCGAACCCGGAACAGAAACAGATGGAATGGCCTCCAGATCACCAGGAAACCAAACCCGGCGATCTGGAAAGAACCACACCCCTGGTGAGCAGACAAGTGGACTGACTGGGAGCCCACACCAGCCAGTCGTCGAGGTAGGCCAGACACCGAATCTCAAGCAGACTCAGACAGGGCACTAAGATCCGGTAAAGATGCAAAAAACCAGCGTTGAATGTAATGAAACGCCATTTTCTGGGTGAGACCCGGAGGCTCCCCGGAGCTATCCCAGGCTGATATGCTAATGTCAGACTTTGGCATCAGTCATGTGTATGGAGTTCTTAGGCCTACCGGGGACCACGGCCAGAACCGGGCCCCCTCAGAGAGGCAAGGGGAGCAATGGCCTATAGAAGCCCCCGTGTGGTTGGAAGCATTCTATGTCTGCCATCGACCGGAACAAGCACCCAGAAAGGTAAGCGCCTCAAAACAAACCCCTATTCTGGTTAAAATTGCTACCAAAAACCAAACTAGTGGATAGAACTCCCCAACCGAAAACAAGCAAACTAGTGTGACGTCACACACCGCCGCGCCGCTGTCTGCGCAGCTCCCCCCTCCCCAGGAGGGGGAAGGGGGAGCCCCAGATCCCCCGCGCCGGCTACCCACACCTCAGTTCTTGAGGCTGGATGTCAAAAACGCGAAAAACCGCCGACCGGAGGGAGGGAGGGATGCCGGGGAGCCTCCGGGACTCACCCAGAAAATGGTGTTTCATTACATTCAACGCTGGTTTTCTGGGGGGAGCCCCGTCGGCTCCCCGGAGCTAACTACCCACAGACAGAAAAAAGAGGGACTTACCCAGGAGGCGGTCGTCGCTCACTCCTCAACTCGAAGCCGAGACAACTGGCTGCAACCGCCGACCCAAAGCAACACAGGCCCGACGAGGCCCAGGGACATTCACAAGGTAACGAGCAGCCAGGACCCTGTTCGACCGCCAAAATCCCCGCGCCCGAATATCAGACCAAGACATATTCCCAAAGACGGCAGCAAGAGCTGCGAACTTATGAACGTCATGGGCACGGGGATAGACCGCAGGCTGGCTGGACTTAATAACCCTGTGGACGACCTGAGAGACCCGAACCCGCGAACAGGGAAGAAGGGAAACCGGATCAACCCACAGCGCGTCCCCGGACACAGAAGCTGTTGCGCGCAAATAACGGCGAAGCGCCGCAACTGGACACAAAACATGATGCACCCCCGGCCTGACCAACCAAGCATCAACCACCCATGGACCCCTCCGGAACGCAGCAGTCTCATTCTTCGCCAGAAAAGGAGATGCTTACTGAGCTAGCTTTTGCCCTTTCCCATTGATACTAACCTTTCCCAAGCTGCAACACAAAACAGTTACCTAACTCCCACTGTACCTATTTACTGCTAAAGGAACACAAGCATCAGGCAAAAGGAAACATTGGATAAAAATGTGTGTCATACCATGGAAAAAGACTTTGGAACGCTTCAGCTGTGACACAGATGTGATTAACACTGTGCCAATATACAACATTTATAGTTTTTTTTTTTTTTTTTAAATATACAGGGGTACCTCAGTTTAAGAGTTTAATCCGTTCCTGGAGATGGCTCGTATTCCGAAAACTCGTATTCCGAAGCTAACTTCCCCATAAGAAATAATGGGAAATGAATTAATCCGTTCCTGACTACCCCAAAAACCCCACATCAAACTAAATTTTTATAACTAATTCATCTAAATAAACCTACAAAACTATGTTCAAGCTATTACTTACCTTGCTGTTGAATGCTGTAGGCGTATGAAAGATGGTGAGGAGGGGGGAGGAGGAGAGGAGTTACTGTTTGGAAGGGGAGTCCCCTTTCATTATCACATCAGGCAGTGAGGACTTCACTGGTGAGCACACTCTGGCACATTTTGCCTGCATACCACTAGGACTTCTTTGTCTTACTAAGAATCTGTCTAAAGACACTTGTTTTTCCCTACATTTTAACACTTGTCTGTAGTAAGACATCACATTGTCATTTAAAAGGTCAATGCAACGGCCTGCTACAGCTTTATCTGGGTGAGTTTTTTCAACAGAACTTTGCAGTTCTTCCCATACTTCACACATTTTCTTAATCAAGAAGGGACATCCTCTACTGCCTCTACTCACAGCTATTTTCTTAGGTTGAACCTTATCAATGACTTTCTTGAGACCCATAGCGAGATATATAATAAAAACTTTTATGCTCAAATGGCCAAAAAACCGACATAAAACTGTAAATCCTTGTGAAGAATTCAGGAGGGATAGTCACTGGGCGGGAGACAATGGTAAACTGAGGGGCGATGATCGCCGTACCACCACGCGCTCGGTCGGCCTGAACGATCAACAAACTCGCGTTCCGAGGTAACCCTCGCCTTCCGAGACACATTTTCCGAGGAAATCCGGCTCGTATTCCGAAAAACTCGCATACAGGGACACTCGTGTTCCGAGGTACCACTGTACAAGAGTTGTTACATTCTTGTACAGCCACTAGTACGCGTAGTGTTTCGGGCAGGTCCCTGGAATACGATCCCCGCCGCGAAGAATCGTTGTTACAACCAAGTACCCATTTTACTGTTGCGTTAAACAGAGGCTACAGTTAAGGATTGACACCCAGTAAATCCTCCCCGGCCAGGATACGAACCCATGACAAAGCGCTTGCGGAACGCCAGGCGAGTGTCTTACCACTACACCACGGAGACTGCTATATATAATTATAATTCATTGTGTCGGTAGACAGGAAGCCAGGGTGTATGTATACACATTTGGCTTTTATCGAGCCCCCCTGTTTATATACCCCCCCCCACTCCCCGCAAGGTGGAATTACTGACCCCACCCAGGATGCAACCCCACAACAAGCTGACTAACTCCTGAGTACCTACTCACTGCTAGGTGAACAGATCATTAGGTGAAAGGAAATGTCCACAACCATTTCTGTCCCGCCCGGGATTCGAGCCCAGAATTCTCGATTGTGCATCCAGAACAAACCCAACTGTACTACCTGGGACCCTTATGTAGAAAACCCTATTATATCCATTTTCTAAACAAAACACAATACAATGTGGTGTCTCTGGGTGCACACTCATACAATGCTGGAAGCGTAGTGTACATAGTGTACAGTACTATATAACTTTTAATTATCACTACTACTATGCCTCTTTAGATTTACCAGAACATTAGCTTTACACAGATTTAATCAGACATAAAATACGGAACAGGTAACATAAGCATCATTCCAAGACAGATAACATATATGGAATTATTTAGTATAGTTAGCAAAAATATTTAAAATTATAAATAATTCTTGTTGACCCAGAGCCTAAATACATAGCATATTTGTAACAAAAGAAAAGAAGTTAAAGCCATTACATTATTATATATTTATAGCATATGAATGAAAGTTAACAATTTTAAGAGTAAAGGTGATCTAAAATCAAAATGGTAATTTTTTTGTATAAATGCCTTCCAATCTAAAATGACTATCACTATTCAAAAAAGGCTAGCCAATTTGAATTCAGTCCCTTGCAAGGTATTCATTCATTATACAATGGCAGATACTCCTGTACAATATTTTGTTCTTCAAGAAAACTCGCCAGTATTCACCATCTATGCACAGAATGCACCTATAGCAGCTGGAACACTGAATAAAATGACATCACTCTTACACACCTGCAACTACCAAGAATGTTGTTATAGAAACGTTGTCTAATAGTATATGCAGGAAGGTAGACATAATATAGATCTTAATACAGTATAATGTATATATATAAATTTTTAAGCTATTTACAAAAGGGTAATAAAACTGACCAGTCACTGTAAGTTTGGCCACCAACATATTTTGGTTAACATCTCAGTACTATAAACATTGCAATTATCGACTATATTTTGGTTCTATTTTATAGATCAATGAATCCTGTAGGGCTTTCCAAATTTTTTCATTTATTTTTAAATAAATTTTAATACGGATAACTTTCTATGAAGACCAAAGATCAGTGATTCTACTTACGATTGCCCCGACTTACGATAATTTCGAGTTACGATGTAAATTTCATAAAAAAATGTGACTCAACATACGATGGTGTCGTCGACTAACGATATTTGTTGGTACACGTTTGGGTCGACCGAGCGCATGGTTCCCGGTCACGCGGTCCGACCTGCCTCAGTTTACTACAGCTGCCCGCTTAGTGACGATCGCGCCTATAAGAAATTCCGTGTTTGTGGTGATTTTTTGCATTTTGAACATTAAAGTAATTATTATATATCACGCCATGAGTCCCAAGATAATCAATGGTAAGGCTCAACATATGAGATTCCATGTAAGGATGACCATAGAGCAGAAACAAGAGATCATTCGTAAATATGAAGATGGTGTGCGGGTTGTTGAACTAGCTAGGCAGTACAACAAATCTCAGTCAATGATATCCACCATACTGGCTAAGAAAAGACATTATGGGTGCTAAAGTGGTAAAAGGCGTATCAATAATCACGAAACAATGAACACAAACACTTGAAGATGTTGAACAGTTATTATTAATTTGGATACACAACAAGGAGTTAGCGGGATATAGCGTTTCGGAGGCCATCATTTGTGAAAAGGCAAGAAAATTGCATGAAGACCTTTTAAAGAAAACCCCTGGAATGAGTGATGCAGAAGCGAAAGAGTTTAAGGCGAGCAGGGGATGGTTTGAGAAATTTAGAAAAAGAAGTGGAATTCATAGTGTTGTGAGGCATGGGGAGGCTGCCAGCTCAGACAAACCAGCGGCTGAAAGATTCATTGGCGAATTTAAAGATTTTGTGCAGAGTGAGGCATACCAACCACAACAAGTGTTTAATTGTGACAAGACAGGGCTATTCTGGAAAAGATTGCCAAAGAAAACATACATTACCAAGGAGGAGAAGTCATTGCCTGGACACAAGCCTATGAAAGATCGATTTACTCTAGTGTTGTGTGGTAATGAGAGTGGTGATTTGAAAATTAAACCCTTGCTTGTGTATCATTCCAAAAATCAAAGAGTTTTCAAAAAATATAATGTGCAGAAACACAAAATGTGTGTGATGTGGAAGGCTAATGCTAAGGCATGGGTGACTAGGCAATTTTTTACGGAGTGGGTGAATGAAGTGGTGTGCCCTGCCATCAAAAAATATTTGCAGGAGAACAGTTTGCCACTCAAGGCCCTGCTTCTCCTCGATAATGCTCCTGCCCATCCTCCAGGCTTGGAGGATTCATTGATGGAGGAATTTAGTTTTGTTACAATAAAGTTCCTTCCTCCCAACACCTCTCCTCTACTTCAGCCTATGGACCAGAATATCATTGCCAATTTTAAGAAACTTTATGAGAGGGCACTTTTCCGAAGATGTGTCGAAGTGACGGATGCCACAAACCTCACCCTCAAAGAGTTCTGGAAAAACCATTTTAACATTTATAGTGCTTTAAAACTTGTTGACAAAGCCTGGCAAGAAGTGACTGTAAGAACCATGATCTCTGGCTGGAGAAAACTGTGGCCTGAATATGTTGCAGAACGAGACTTTGAGGGGTTTGAGCCTGAACCTTTAGTGCCTCTTGTTGAGGAAATTGTTTCTCTGGGTCAGCAATTGGGTTTGGAGTTGGATGGTGCTGATGTGGAGGAGTTGGTGGAAGAACACAACGAAGAACTGACCACTGAAGAACTCCAAACCCTTCAAAAGGAGCAGCAAGAAGAGGCAGCTGAGGAAATTTCTTCAGGGGAGGATGTGCCAGTACAATTCAATTTCTTTTTTTATTATGCACCCCATACCCATCCCGTGGGCGGTGGTGAAAAGGATTACAGAGGCACATAATCGGTTCAGGAACTGAGCCCTCTAGTTCGTTTAGCTAAGCAAATAACAATGTTTGACGCTAGTTACAAAATTATCAATGTTGTATACACATGTACACACCCTCATACATACATGTACATATATATATAAACGTATACACATATACATACACATACATATCTAATCACCCACACAAATACACACATCAATAATCTTTGTGTCACAAGTGACACAAAGAGGTGTCACAAGTAACACTACAAGAGGCTCACAACAGTCACTATACAAGGCACTTAACATCTATAGTGAGTCACACAGTTACTAGTCTTGCTGCACACCCACCCAACTGGCCGGCAGCTTTACAGTCATGTGCATGCATTACCTACAGTAAGCAAATTTTGGATACTTCGCTAAAATTTCGGGCAGCACATCATTATGAATGAAGTACTTACACATTTCTTGGACACTATTGATGGTGTTATCTCTAAATTCCGCAATTTTTTCACATTCCATTATATAATGACGCAAAGTATGCGAATAGTTCTGCTGACAGAGTTTACATTTAGTCAAATCTACATCAGCAGATGTTACAAACTCCCAGAGGTACTTGTAGCCGAGCCTAAGCCTAAAATGTCTCTTCCTCAACAATTAAGAAAATGTGTGCAGCATGGGAAGAATTGCAAATCTTTGCTGAAACGACGCACCCAAATCAAGCTGCATTAGGCCGTTGCCTTAACCTATTCAATGACACTGTGATGCATCATTACAGACAAATGTTAAAACAAAGGGAAAAACAAATGTCTCTTGACAAATTTGTAGTGAGACAAACAAGCACCAAACCACAACCAGGTCCTAGTGGTATTCAGGCAAAACGTAGGAGAGAGAGTAAGTACCCCAGAGAAAACATCACTGCCTGATGTGATAATGGAAGGGGACTCCCCTTCCAAACAGTAACAACTCCCCTTCTCCCCCCTCATCACCATCTTCCATACGCCATCAAGAGCCCTCCATTAAGGCAAGATAAACTTAGGTACCGTATTGTAGTTAGAAAAAAACATTGTATTCGGTATAAAATGTATTTGTATGTTAATATTTTGAAGGGTGGGGAACAGATTAATTCAATTCCCTTTATTTCTTATGGGAAAAATTGCTTCGACTTACGATATTTCGACTTACGCTCCATCTCTGGGGACGGATTAGCATCGTAAGTTGAGGCCTAACTGTATATCCTTATGCAGAGCCACAATCACAAACCCAAATTATTATCAGCTGCACATTTCATTTTCAAACATAATACGTACAGTAATAATCAATAGCTTTAGCTTGTGGAATTTATATAGTTCCTTACCTCTTTGTCTGAAAAACCAAGAGCAAGTTTATGAAGAATGTCATATACAAGTAGAGCATCCACCACTCGAAAGTTGTAGAGGTTGGCTATAACGAGAAGCACGTTGTCCAATTCCTTTGTTCCGATGCTGTCGCCGGGTACCAGCCTTTGCATATCATCATGCCACCTTATAACAAACTCATTCAAGATGTGAGCTCCTACCTGCAAAATAACATTTCTATATCAAGTACAGTATTGGAGAGATTATGTGCAACATGTATATTATATATAGATTATAGATTATCTATTATAGATTTTTCAAAATAGCTAATACATATGGCTCAAGGTCAAATTTGAAATTGGTGATCCAAAAATTGGCAGCCTCTTGTGGCTGTACCAGATATTGGGAGCAGTATCAAGAAGTCATTATGATGACACAATTATTATATTCAATTACAATGGTAAATAATGAAGTCTTTGGATGCAGTGAACTCTTACATTCATCGGGCTGAAATTAGGTTTCAAAAACCTAACCATTGACAAAATATTACAAATCATACTTTTATATATGCTTTTATCAAAATACTGTATACACAAAAGCTTATCCTATATATAGTTTGCATTTATATAAATATAATAATTCATGGTATAAACTATAATAGCAAACTTTGGATGCAGTGGATATCAGATTATGGCAGAAAAGGGGCAATGCAAATTTGTTCATTCAAGCAAAAGTCTAGTGTAATAATATTTGTTACTCCATTTTACATTAATTCTTTTATGTTGCTGAGAATCGGAAACTACCAAAGGCCTAGCTATACTGTATTAGGGAACTGGGATATAAAGAACAGAAAATGTATAATTGCATTAAAAATTGATGCAAAACATGTTTCTTAAATACAATACCAATACATTACTGTATCGGGTAGAGCCTATATGCTGAAACATTATTGAGGTTTTAAATGTTGTAACTTTAAACCAAAAGCATGTACCAGTATATTAAATTCTAAAAATATATAGATTTCTTGTAAATTAAAATTATAAATGCTCTTGTAACTACTATATATTTTAAGAGAACAATAGAAAGTACAAATATGCTGTGCTCGGTGAAAATAAATCAATACTTTAATAGTGGAAAATTACTTAGGCCACAGCATTGATTCGATATATGTTCAAGGCAGAGTGAAAAATCAATAACAGCGTAGTCCTAATTTCAGATCGCCTCACCTCAGAACCCACGTTAACAGAGAGTACTGCCACAAGCATAGCATGCTCTTGCACCAGCCTTTCGGGAGTCAGCGATGGCGCCACAAGCGCTTCAAATAATAGGTCTGTCAGCGTGTCACTCATGTCTTTGCGGCTGTACTTGATATACATTCCTTCTATTTGGCTGGCGATCCCGGCCATATTACTTTCCGCCAAACGGTTCAGGAGTCCCTTCAGTGCTTTCTTTATGTTGGCAAGCTGTTCTTTCTTTTTCTCATCAGTGTCGAGAGCCATGAGCTTACGAAGAGCCGGCGGAACATATTTACCATTGCCGCCAGCATCCTTATTTTGATCATGCACTACATTGCCATCCTTGTCTCGCAAACGACCATAAATATCTTCCGTCAAATAAACTTCCTCCTGATGCTGGTCAGTGTCTTTGCTTCCATTATCTCTAAATTCTGCATTACCTTCATCTTCACCATTATCTTCACTAAATTGTGCATCATCTTTACCATTATCTTCACTAAATTGTGCATCATCTTCACCATTATCTTCACTAAATTGTGCCTCATCTTCACCATTATCTTCACTAAATTGTGCATCATCTTCACCATTATCTTCACTAAATTGTGCATCATCTTCACCATTATTTTCACTAAATTTTGCATCATCTTCACCATTATCTTCACTAAATTTTGCATCATTTTCACCATTATCTTCACTAAATTGTGCATCATCTTCACCATTATTTTCACTAAATTTTGCATCATCTTCACCATTATCTTCACTAAACTCTACATTATCTTCATCATTATCTTCACTAAATTGTGCATTATCTTCATTATCATCTTCGCTAAATCCTGTAATTATGTCATCTTCATTGAATTCAGCACCAACTTCATCTTTACCAAATTCAGCATTATGTTGATCTTCACCAACATCTTCATCTTCACTAAACTGGCCAGTGCTTAGGGAATCATCATCAGTGTCTTCATGCGAGTCGCTCTTGCACGGGGACGTCATGCGAGATATATTTTCGGAGTGCGTTTTTGGATTTTTCTCACCACGTGCTCTGTTTTCCGAATCGGCTTCCGATTCGGTAACGGCTGGCAAGTTAAATTTCCTTTTCTTCCTTTTGTTACTTGCTGATGGGTTGTCTGGATTATGACTTTTTTGCTTCTCTAATACTGTTTTGATTGGTTTACTCTCAAATTTGTTGACAATAGTGTCTGCCAAACCATTGTCAGGTATACGCTTTTTTATTTTTTTCCTCCTCCGATCCTGGGCACAAATGTCGTCATCCTCATCACTGGACGTCTGCAGAGCTCTTTGCTTTCTCTTTTTTGCTTTTCTGAGTAACTGACTTGTACTAGCAACAGGATAAGAATCTTTGTCCTCAGGAGTGATAGTATTTTCAACCTCACCAATTGTTTTCTTTGTTCTTTTTTTGAGTTTCCTGCTTTTGGTGACCTTTGATTTGTCTTTTTGTGTCCAGAGGATAAGAGACTCATTACCATCTTTACTGATATCACCATCATCAGCACTCACCTCTCCCTTTGTAAGGGAGGAATCACTTAAGTCACATTCTCGATTTTCCTTGCTTGCTGAGCCAGCTTCTGATTCGTCTTCAGTAACCTCTGGTAAAATAAATCGCATTTTCTTTTTGTTTTTCTTTGATTTATTTTTTTTTCTCCCTGGAATAAGACCCACATTTTCATCAACACTTGTAGACTCCTCTCCACTTTTATTAGCACCACTACCATCAATGTTGTCGCTACCACTGTCGTCACTAGCTATAACCATCCCCTTTCTCTTTATGGGCGATGAATCGCTGAATTCACTCGGAAGCTCATCACTCCTGCTACTATACTCCACCTCGTCATCTCCTACCACAAAACCGTCAAGATCTTCATCATCATCACTGTTGCTAGAGTATCTGTCAATGTCATTCTCTTGGCCATTTTTTAAAATCTCAGGTTTACTGTAATAGCCACAGCCTGCCTCAAAGGCCAATTCTGGGTCATCTCTAAAGTCATGAAAAAGTTCCTTGTCACTGTCACTCTCTTCCCTGTCAGATTCTACAGCATCTAGATCCAGAAAACTATCATGTTTTTCCCTTGCAAAACCATCACTATTGTCATTATCACTCATGTCATCTGAAATTGTACCATTTTCTAAATCATCTTCATCACCATCAAAGTCATTTTCATTCTCACTACCTTCATTATCCAATTCTTCTTTCTCGCTTAAATCATCAGAGCTTCTTGCACTATAATATTCACCATTTTCTGAGCCCTCTTCTTCACCATTTTCTGAGCCCTCGTCACCATTTTCTGAGCCCTCTTCTTCACCATTTTCTGAGCCCTCTTCTTCACCATTTTCTAAGCCCTCTTCTTCACCATTTACCGAGTCCTCTTCTTGACCATCCAAGTCATTTTCATCCTCACTACCGTCATTAACTGTTCGCTCGTTTTCACTTAAATCATCTGAGTTTCTTGCACTATCATATTCACCATTTTCCAAGTCATCATCTTCACTATCCAAGTCATCATTATGCTCACGCCCTTCATCAACTGATCCCTCTTTCTTGCTTAAATTGTTTGAGTCATCCATATTATCATTTTCGCCAAAAACTTCATTTTCTTCACTTTTAACTCTATTCTCTATGGCCTGACAATCATTTTTTGAGAGTTCTTTCTGTGCATCTGCTTTTTTACCATTAATTTCCTCTTCCTGTTCCTCTTCATTTTTGCCAAGGACAGTAGCCATATCTTTCTCAAATTCTTCATCACTGTCATAAGTGACATCCTCTTTCTTGTACATGGCAGCATTGTTCATCGTACCTTCCTCGATATCATCCAAGAGGCTTCCAAACTCATCAGCAAATATTGGTGCAACTTTTTTCTTTTGATGAGGTTTCTTGAACCCCAAAAGCTTTGCCATCTTGTTTATTTCCTTCATATCCATTTCTTGATCTTTTCTTAAACTCTTAAGTTTTCGTTTGTCTTTGATTAAGTTTTTCTCTTGAGACTGTGAATGGCCTGCAATTGCTTTAGTACAATCTTCCCTTTCGTTTGTGCTACCACTGTTCGTAATTCCAGCTTCCTGTTTTACGTATTCTTGCAGTAAAGCCATACGGTCACTACTAGACGATGACAATTTTAACCCTTCTGTTTGCTCATTTTCACTTATTGGTAATATTGGCTCATCCTCCTTCTCTTGTCTAACAGTATTGGAGTCCATATTTTGAGCCCTGTTTTTCACTCTTTTTAATTTGCTTGTCTCTGCTCGAGCATATTCTTGTAGTTTCTGAATCTTTGTTTGAAAGTTTCCTTCAGTGGGGGAGATTTTATTACTAAAACGACTAGAAAAAGAAGCTCGGTTAATCTTTTTCTGCTTGCGTTGAAGCTTCCTTAGTCTCTTCCGCTCCTGGATCTTCGTCCGGAACCCAGACGAATGTGGCGTCTTTCCTGTCTGCTTCCGCCTCATCTTTTACACTGTGACACTACGAATACTCCTTCCTCTTTTCTCGCACTCGGGCACACAAGCCAGTCCGGTCTTGTCACGCTCCACATATGCTTTTTTCCTTTTACTTTTTGCCGTTTTGTGACGCTGACCAACAGCTGACGAACATGTGTTTGGAAACACAAGTTTTGTTTGGCTGGAGACGAGCTTAAAATATTATCACTTATAAATAATAAGTAGCTGTCCTTCATACTAACAATAGTATGAAGGAAGGATATATGAATAGATTTATATTATAAAAATATTATAAAATGTTATCATGGCTTTGGTGTTTACGTAAAATAAGATTATACGAATGCAGTGGTCAATTTAATTTAATTATTATACACAAAAGGGTTAGTTATACGCAACAATAGAAAGTCACTATAGCACGTTCTTTGAGTGTTAGATAATAGTATTCTACTAGGTTTTTCTTAACTATTACTAAACAATTTTTTTTATATTTTAATTGATACTTAAACTTTACAAACGCTTTGTATTATTAATTTGAGCTACATGCACGATCTTAAATATTATTAAACAAATTCGTTCGTTATGTTGATCTCTAAACTGGAGGAATCTTTAAGTTTATGGATATAATGAAGTACTTTACTAGAAACTTTGTACACAAAGCAATTCTATTATTTAGGCATGTTCTCTCTCAAGACGCGGATATACTGCTTTTAATTTATTGTAAAAATATTAATTTTTGTTACAATATGCGTTCATACACAATCATATATCAGTATAAACATCTAGACTGATTTATAAAATAACGTAATATATGCCAAAAAGGAATATAGCAACATCCCAAAACAAAAAAATTACTGATAAAATCAATCTACATTAACGAGTATCGCAAAATAAAATATTATCCCAAATAAAGGAAATCAATATGAGTTCTTCAAGCACAAACTTACGGCAAGAGTGTGCGATATAAATGGAAATAATGGAGTGGTGGAGAAAGGTGGTATCCCGAGCGGGACTGCTCGCCATTGTTGTCACATCTCGCGTCTCCCGGAGCCTGTTTCATCTCGCGGCGGTGAGTATTATGGCAACGCTCCTCGCTCCTCCCTTCAAAACAAACATGTCAGCTTGGCAGGAGATGACGAGGGGTGCTGGAGGCTGTGAGGGAGGCCGAGGGTTGTGGGGCGCGGAGGTGAGGTGAGGGCTGGCTCGACCTTGGGGCAGATAATTCACTCCTTTGGGCCAGTGGTGGAGGGAAATGGTGGTAATGACAGTGGAGGAGGGGTATGGTGGCGGGCATGTCTGACTGGTTGTGAGTGGTGGCGGGCATGTCTGACTGGTTGTGAGTGGTGGCGGGCATGTCTGACTGGTTGTGGGTGGTGGCGGGCATATCTGACTGGTTGTGAGTGGTGGCGGGCATGTCTGACTGGTTGTGAGTGGTGGCGGGCATGTCTGACTGGTTGTGAGTGGTGGCGGGCATGTCTGACTGGTTGTGAGTGGTGGCGGGCATGTCTGACTGGTTGTTGGTGGTGGCGGGCATGTCTGACTGGTTGTGAGTGGTGGCGGGCATGTCTGACTGGTTGTGAGTGGTGGCGGGCATGTCTGACTGGTTGTGGGTGGTGGCGGGCATGTCTGACTGGTTGTTGTTGGTGGCGGGCATGTCTGACTGGTTGTTGTTGGTGGCGGGCATGTCTGACTGGTTGTGGGTGGTGGCGGGCATGTCTGACTGGTTGTGGGTGGTGGCGGGCATGTCTGACTGGTTGTGAGTGGTGGCGGGCATGTCTGACTGGTTGTGGGTGGTGGCGGGCATGTCTGACTGGTTGTTGGTGGTGGTGGGCATGTCTGACTGGTTGTGGGTGGTGGCGGGCATGTCTGACTGGTTGTGAGTGGTGGCGGGCATGTCTGACTGGTTGTGGGTGGTGGCGGGCATGTCTGACTGGTTGTTGGTGGTGGCGGGCATGTCTGACTGGTTGTTGTTGGTGGCGGGCATGTCTGACTGGTTGTGGGTGGTGGCGGGCATGTCTGACTGGTTGTGGGTGGTGGCGGGCATGTCTGACTGGTTGTGAGTGGTGGCGGGCATGTCTGACTGGTTGTGGGTGGTGGCGGGCATGTCTGACTGGTTGTGGGTGGTGGCGGGCATGTCTGACTGGTTGTGGGTGGTGGCGGGCATGTCTGACTGGTTGTGAGTGGTGGCGGGCATGTCTGACTGGTTGTTGTTGGTGGTGTGTATGCCAGACTGGTTGTGGGTGGTGGTGTCGGGCATGTCTGACTGGTTGTGGGTGGTGGTGTCGGGCATGTCTGACTGGTTGTGGGTGGTGGCGGGCTTGTCTGACTGGTTGTTGTTGGTGGCGGGCATGTCTGACTGGTTGTTGTTGGTGGTGGGCATGTCTGACTGGTTGTGGGTGGTGGTGGGCATGTCTGACTGGTTGTTGTTGGTGGTGTGTATGCCAGACTGGTTGTGGGTGGTGGTGGCGGGCATGTCTGACTGGTTGTTGTTGGTGGTGGGCATGTCTGACTGGTTGTGGGTGGTGGCGGGCATGTCTGACTGGTTGTTGTTGGTGGTGGGCATGTCTGACTGGTTGTGGGTGGTGGTGGGCATGTCAGCCTGGTTGTTGTTGGTGGGCATGCCTGACTAGTTGTGGGTGGTGGTGACAGCATGTCTGACTGGCTGTTAGTGGTTGTGGCTGACATGTCTGACTGGTTGTTGGTGGTGGTGGCAGACATGTCTGACTGCTTGTGGATGGTGGTGGCTTACATGTCTGACTGCTTGTGGGTGGTGGCAGCGGGCATGTCTGAGTGGTTATGGGTGGTGGTGGCGGGCATGTTAGGCTGGTTGTAAGTGGTGGTGGCTGGCATGTCAGGCTGGTTGTGAGTGGTGGTGGCAGGCAAGTCAGGTTGGTTGTGGGTGGTAGTGGCAGCCATGTCAGGCTGGTTGTTTGTGGTGGTGGTGGGCATGTCTTGACTGGTTGTGGGTGGTGGTGGCTGCGGGCATGTTTGACTGGTTGTGGGTGGTGGTGGTGGGCATGTCTTGACTAGTTGTGGGTGGTGGTGGACATGCCAGGCTGGTTGTGAGTGAGTGGTTCAATTTATGTACACACAAATGCAGAATAGAACCAGTGAAGAGCAGAGGTGCCATAGGCACAATCAGAGAACACTGTATAAACATCAGAGGTCTGCGGTTGTTCAACGTCCTCCCAGCAAGCATAAGAAATATTGCCGGAACAACCGTGGACATTTTCAAGAGGAAACTAGATTTATTCCTCCAAGGAGTGCCGGACCAACCGGGCTGTGGTGGGTATGTGGGCCTGCGGGCCGCTCCAAGCAACAGCCTAGTGGACCAAACTCTCACAAGTCAAGCCTGGCCTCGGGCCGGGCTTGGGGAGTAGAAGAACTCCCAGAACCCCATCAACCAGGTATCAACCAGGTACATTGTACATAAATGTACAATTTACATTTATTGTGTACATACATGGTGGTGGGACAGTTTCCTTAACTTGTATACCATGCAAGGTGATGGAGAAGATCGTGAGGAAAAGGCTCGTAGAGCATCTGGAGGGAAATAACTTTGTAACGCACCACCAACATGGGTTCAGAGATGGTAAATCGTGCCTCACAGGTTTAATAGAATTTTATGACCAGGCAACGAAAATTAGGCAGGAAAGAGAAGGGTGGGCCGACTGCATTTTCCTGGATTGCCAAAAAGCCTTTGACACAGTGCCCCATAAAAGGCTGTTAATAAAGTTGGAGCAACAGGCAGGAGTAAAAGGGAAGGTGCTACAGTGGATAAGGGAGTACTTAAGCAACAGGAAACAGCGAGTAACGGTGAGGGGGGAGACATCAGAGTGGCGAGATGTTACCAGCGGAGTCCCACAGGGCTCAGTACTTGGACCCATCCTGTTTCTAATATATGTGAACGATCTTCCAGAGGGTATAGACTCATTCCTCTCAATGTTTGCTGATGATGCAAAAATTATGAGAAGAATCAAGACGGATGAAGATAGACAGAGACTACAGGATGACCTGGATAAACTGGAGGAATGGTCTAGAAAATGGCTGCTAAAGTTCAACTCAGGAAAGTGTAAGGTGATGAAATTAGGCGAAGGGAGCAGGAGGCTGAACACAAGGTATCATCTGGGAGGGGAAATCCTGCAAGAGTCAAATAGAGAGAAGGATCTGGGGGTTGATATCACACCGAACCTGTCCCCAGAGGCCCACATCAAAAGAATATCATCAGCGGCATATGCTAGACTGGCCAACATAAGAACTGCCTTCAGAAACTTGTGTAAGGAATCTTTCAGAACCCTGTATACCACTTATGTAAGACCAATCCTGGAGTATGCAGCTCCAGCCTGGAGTCCATACCTAGTTAAATACAAGACAAAGTTAGAGAAGATTCAGCAGTATGCCACCAGGCTCGTCCCGGTGTAATGTCCGCTTTACCCTATCGTAATAACCGCGGCCTCTATTGTAATAACCCATTGTTCCCCAGTATTAATCCTGTTATCTTGTGATCTCTCATAATCGTACTATACGCTCTCTGTTGTAATTCTCCGTCTCTCTTCACTCAATACCCCATCTTAACACTGTTACAGTCCAGTATGACCCCTCACTGGACTGCCCCGTATGTAAGAGGAATATTAAATGAGGAAGATACCCCAAGGACAAGGGTTATTAGTTAAAAAAAAATAACAAAACACATTTTCACTGCCACCACCTTCCCGACCAACCTTTTCCTGAATGTGTCTATCACCGATCCCCCAGGAAGGCAAGGAATCAGTAACCATGGGACTCCGGGTAGTATGAATTTCAGTAATAAATTTTGGAAAATTAGTTTGTGTAATTTACATTACTAATTTAAATCCAAGGGCAACTTTAGTATCTATTAATTGTAGGAGAACCTGGGGGCTTCCAATACAACACCTAAAAATGACAAAGTAGCAAAATATATAAAAGGGGAGTTAAGTGAATACCACTGGACAAGCTATACAATTTATTTTATGAAACATGTAAAGTAAGACAATTTGAACACATAACCTATTCTATTCCCCTAGAGGCACAATGGATATTTATTGAGGGCACGAAACTCAAGTGCTACTATACCTTAAAATACCCGCACCACGGCCAAGATGTTGATGGCTGCCCTCCGCCCCTAGGATATGGTCTTGCAGCCCTGTTCCTAATACACTCCCAAGACACACTGATCAAATTTTGTTTTACCAACTTATTGCTGGGAAGGATTACTCCTCACACCATCTAATACAGCCCCAGGGCTCCACCCATTATTTTGGCAATGGCCAACCATTTAACACGTAGGCCTGAGGTCTGGCTCTCTAGGGCCAATAAGGACTTGGCCCTTATCTCAGGCCAATCACCTTCACTGATCTGCCGTGGAAAGCTACATGAATTCCTGAAGATTGAGTCAGCTCTCCCCAGCTATGAGAAGGGAAACAAGGCGCCTCTATGGAGCCCCAGTGCACCTGCGAGCAATGTTTACCAACTGATAAATTATGTTCACGCCTGTCTCCTCTAAGATAAAGGGTAGGGACATTTGACTCTGCCTCGTATGGGGAAGGGACCGGTGAGAGGGGAAGAGAGGGGATGGAGAGGGAAACATCTGAGTGGGGAAGTTGAGTGGGGGGAAGCCAACGGTATCCAAGACCACCCTCAGGTCAACCTCTTGACCCTGACAAATGGGCGACAGGGGGGGGGGAAGAAGGGGAGACGAATGATGGCCAAGGGGAGGGGAGAAGGAAGGAGGGGAGAGGGAGAAGGAAAGGAGGGGAGATGGTGAAGGAAAGGAGGGGAGAAGGGAGAACTAATGATCTGAGCCCCAGATCATTACACCGGAACTGAGAGGATTGAACTACAAGGAAAGGCTAAAGGAGCTGAACCTCACATTCCTGGAAAACAGAAGAGTAAGGGGAGACATGATAACCACCTACAAAATTCTCAGGGGAATTGACAGGGTGGACAAAGACAAACTCTTCAGCACGGGTGAGACACGAACAAGGGGACACAGGTGGAAACTTAGTACCCAGATGAGCCACAGAGACGTTAGAAAGAATTTTTTCAGTGTCAGAGTAGTTAATAAATGGAATGCACTAGGAAGTGATGTGGTGGAGTCTGACTCCATACACAGTTTCAACTGTAGATATGATAGAGCCCAGTAGGCTCAGGAATCTGTACACCAGTTGATTGACAATTGAGAGGCGAGACCAAAGAGCCAAAGCTCAACCCCCGCAAGCACAATTAGGTGAAAAAAAAAAAAAACAATTAGGTGAGTACATTGTGTGTGTGTGTGTGTGTACACAATTTATGTACACACAAAAAAACACCAGTATTGGACCTTTAATTATAACTGAAGGTACGTACACAGAAGACAACAAAGAAATTAGTGAAATTCTAAGAATCCAGTATGAAGTTATGTTTAGCACACCTATAAACAACATGAAAGTTGATGATCCAGACAGCTTCTTTATGAATGACATTCAAGCTACAGATAATATAATGAATATTAACACAAACTCTGAAGACTTTGAAAGAGAAATTGACAATATGCCCATGAACTCAGCTCCTGGGCCAGACTCGTGGAATTCAATATTCATTAAGAAATGTAAAGTACCGGTAGCACGAGCACTCAGCCTAATATGGAGAAAGAGCCTGGGTACAGGGCAGATACCAGCAGCACTTAAATCAGCAGATATAGCTCCGTTGCACAAGGGGGGGTAGTAAGGCCTTGGCAAAAAATTATAGACCAGTTGCACTAACATCTCACATAATAAAAGTTTTTGAAAGAGTGATTAGGAATCAACTTTCTAGTTTTACGGAAAATAATGAACTACACAACCCAGGATAACATGGATTTAGAGCGGGAAGATCCTGTCTGTCACAGTTACTCAACCACTATGACAAAATCACAGAAGCTCTGGAAGGAGAGCAAAATGCAGATGTAGTATATACAGACTTTGCAAAGGCATTCGACAAATGTGATCATGGGGTGATAGCACATAAAATGAAGTCAGTGGGAATAACTGGTAAAGTGGGACGCTGGATATTCAATTTCCTGTCGAACAGAACACAAAAGAGTAACAGTCAATCAAATAAAATCGAGCCCAAGTGCAGTTAAAAGCTTTGTACCTCAAGGTACAGTCCATGCACCACTGCTTTTCCTTATTCTCATATCAGATATAGACAAAAATACAAGTCACAGCTTCGTGTCATCCTTTGCAGATGACACGAAAATCAGCATGAAAATTACCTCTGCGAAAGACATTGAAAAACTACAAGCATATATCAACAAAGTTTTCGATTGGGCAGCAGAAAATAACATGATGTTTAACAGTGATAAATTCCAGGTACTCAGGTACGGCAAAAATGAGGATCTGAAACATAATACAGGGTACAAAACACAATCGGATCTGCCCATATTAGGAAAACAGCATGTCAAATAATTGGGAATAATGAAAATGATAGGATGGATTACGAGCACTTTCAAATCCAGGGATCCCATCACAATGGTTGTACTCTTCAAGTCATTTGTGTTGTCCCATCTTGAGTACTGCTCAGTACTCGTTTCCCCCTTCAGAGCAGGAGAGATTGCTGAAATAGAGGGAATACAGAGAACATATACGGCACGCATAGACGCGATAAAGGACCTAAATTATTGGAATCGTCTCAACGCTCTCCAAAGGTACTCGCTAGAAAGGAGACGAGAGAGATACCAAATAATATACATATGGAAAATACTGGAGGGACAGGTCCCAAATCTACACATTAAAATAACAACATACTGGAGTGAACGATATGGAAGAAAATGCAGAATAGAACCAGTGAAGAGCAGAGGTGCCATAGGCACAATCAGAGAACACTGTATAAACATTAGAGGTCCGCGGTTGTTCAACGTCCTCCCAGCAAGCATAAGAAATATTGCTAGAACAACCGTGGACATCTTCAAAAGGAAACTAGATTGTTTCCTCCAAGGAGTGCCGGACCAACCGGGCTGTGATGGGTATGTGGGCCTGCGGGCCGCTCTAAGCAACAGCCTAGTGGACCACCTTGAGGCTACCTTGAGGTGCTTCCGGGGCTTAGTGTCCCCGCGGCCCGGTCGTCGACCAGGCCTCCTGGTTGCTGGACTGATCAACCAGGCTGTTAGACGCGGCTGCTCGCAGCCTGACGTATGAGTCACAGCCTGGTTGATCAGGTATCCTTTGGAGGTGCTTATCCAGTTCTCTCTTGAACACTGTGAGGGGTTTGCCAGTTATGCCCCTTATGTGTAGTGGAAGCGTGTTGAACAGTCTCGGGCCTCTGATGTTGATAGAGTTCTCTCTCAGAGTACCTGTTGCACCTCTGCTTTTCAACGGGGGTATTCTGCACATCCTGCCATGTCTTCTGGTCTCATGTCTCATGGTCTCATGGTCTGGACCAAACTCACAATTCAAGCCTGGCCTCGGGCCGGGCTTGAGAAGTAGAAGAACTCCCCAGAACTCCCAGAATTCCCAAACAGGTAACATGATTAACAAAAGCACCTATATGTAGCTGCATTATATAATATGTAGACCTATGTTGTGTGTGTGTATGTTCCTGGCGCAGCTCAAAGGAAGTGTCTGGCAACCTACTCCTTTACCTGCTATTCTGGTTGGAAATGTTGAAAAAAATAATTCTGATACTGGCGATAAAGTCCAAATTGTGATCTAATGATCTATTCACACATGACATAGCACATTATTATAGCCATATATCAACCCATATATCAATCCTCCTGAAATAATAGTACAGTACTTACTTGTTCTTTCTACTAAATACCGAAGTTACTATATGTAGTGATGACCACCAGTAATCCACCAGTCCAGAAAAAATAAAGCTAAAACCAAACCTAAATATTCCTAGGCCTAGTATAGCATTTAAACTATGGATAATCTGAAGCCTATAATAGCATGTATTAGGCCTAGGACTGCTATGAAAGGTTAGGGTTGCTTCATGTTGTAGTTAACAAAGTTTCTGGGGTATCCAAATTTGTAACACACACACACACGTCAACTTTTTTGTGGTACGTCTCTACATATTGGTACCTTCAATCAAATAGTTGCTATAAGTACAGTACTTTCAATTTAGGATGGGCTGCCATATTTACTTCATTTGTGTAAAAACTTTTCAGTAATAACCAAAATTCACATATTATGATAACTGCATTACCCCAGAAATCAAGGTGAAATGATAACCTCACTGTAAGTGTTAGCGACTTATTATAAGGAATGACCACCCAAATGTCGATGTTTCCAGGTGATGCATAGCTAATGAGACGAGTAAAAGTCGAGAACTACTACTACTGCAGGAACACCTTGACAAAGTTCAGAATTGAACAGATAATTGCCTGCTGGAATTCAATCCAGGCAAGTAATAACTAATACACACCTTTTTAATAACAAAAGAACTTAAGTACAGAGATTTGTGACTAGAGGAGTACAGTACTGTACTAGAATTTACTAGAATTGAGAGGGGGCTTAGCTAGGACAGGATACTGAAAGGAATAGATAAGGTGGACACTGACTGTATGTACTTTCATAGGGAGCGATAGGACATTGTTAGGAGCTGGATATGCAATTGGGTCATACTGTTGTTCTGCATCAATATACAGTATTCTGTAGAGAGACTATCAATAAAGGAATGGGCTGCAAGATACTTCCTTTGAGCTGTGCCAGGAGCTTGTATACATGCAATGTGGGTGTACATATATGTATGCATGTATACAATACTCAATCACTGTTTTTTAAGGAAATTCTCATATGCAGTTTGGCTGGTCAGCAATACAGTACTGTACATTTGACAAAGTTGTTAATACCACTTCCATCCAAGAACTAGATATCACTTCCCTGTAGTCAGTGATCACTCAGCACCACTCGTATCACCACTTACCACTACCACTTGGAGTAACTTGTAGAAAGTTTCAAGAGTTCTCACCAAGGCCTAGCCTGGGGCTAGGTTTATCTTGTGATAATTTGAACTAAAATGCTGCTGCTTGGAGCGGCCCGAGGCCCACATACCCATTGCAGCTTGGATGGTCTGGCACTTTCTGTGGGTACATGTCTAATCGTTTCTTAAACACAGCCACTTTTGTTCTGGCAATATTTCTTGTATTTGTTGGGAGACTATTGAAGAGTCGTGGACCTTTTGACGTTCATACAGTGTTCCCTGATTGTGCTTATGTGATCTCTACTCTATACAGTACTGGGTCTATTTTTGTGTATTTCCTACCATATCTTTCACTCCAATATGTTGTTCTTTTCTTGTACATATTTGGAACCTGGCTTTGCAGTATTATCCATTCCAATAATACAGCCACTATTGCCAATATGTAAGCACCAAAGTAGATGTGTGTATGTCTGGTAACATACTGCATGTGTAAAGAAAGATGTGTGTGTTTATCACTCTGAATGTTCAGTAATATGTTGATTGTGATGTGTGTATATAAAAAGTATATATGAACATGTTGTACTGAACGGGGCAAGAATGGCTTAAGCTACCTCATCCTTTTGTGTGTATTTGTACCTCAAACTTATGTCAGTTTCAGTCACCAATACAACCACCAATATCAACACCACAACACTTCTAAATTTGTAATACAGTAGCCTAATGATTGTTCCCTCTGGAACTCATTGCACAACTTTGTTTCCTGAGGTTTGACACTCTTGGGGGATACTCCCTTGATCGACTATAATCACATTAGTCCTGTCTAGGTGCTGTGTACGTCTAGGAACTTTTATTATTCTTATTTTAAAAATTGGTACTGTACTTTCTATGTTTTTCCATAAGTTTACTATTAGTGGCATCTTTTTTTGCTAAAAAAACAAATATTTAGTCAACTCATTTATTCATAATTAATTAAGTTTTGAATTAGTTTTACTACCATTATATACTGTAAAAATAATGTAAGTGAATTTTTTCAACACTTGTTGTAGTACAGTATAGTTTTTGTACATGTATAATAAATGCAAATTATTTGTCTTATTAAAGTACTGTACTTAATTGGAAATTGCAGGTGTGAGTGATGTCAGAGAGTGAAGATGGAAGTATCTTGGGAGGCAGCGGACCTTTAGAAATGAATATTGTCAGTTTGCCCAAGATGGATGCAGCTCAGCTTGACCAACTTGGGCTTAACGAAGCAGCTGGGGCCCTCGGCACCAGCCTGACTTCCTTGGGTGCCGCTTCACAACACTATGTTCCTGTGTCTTCGGGCAGTACGCAGACACTCCTGGAGGGTGTTATCGCACAGGGATCCCGTGCACTGAGTAATGTTAGTCCAGCAGTGACCTTCACCACGGCAGGGAATAGTGCGCAAGATTCCTATGGCAGCCTAGAATATGTCACTCAGATGCCTCTGCAAGATGACCAGCAAGGAAAGTTTCAAGATACCCTTGTTGCTGTAAACAATGTTGCATTTGTGGAAATGAGTGATGCAGCCATGAAAGGAGCAACCTCATCAGCACCATTGGAACTATACTTTGACGTAATGAATCCAACCACCACTGCTGCTCCTACGACTTCCAGTGTCCACCATGTTCGGCATGAGCACCAGAATCCAAAAACCCAGCTGCTTGAAAGGGCGTATTCTGACATTTTGTTCCAGCAGCAAGAAGAGCAGCAGCAGCAACAAGCACAAGAACAAGAACAACCCAATCACATCATGTCAGATGTTTCAACAAATCTTGTTCAGCTAGATCATGATGGACTGCCACACGTCTTGCATGAATATAGAAAACCAAATAAGCTGGAGATTCAGAAAAGACAGTTACAGCAACACTTACAACAGCAGCAACAGCAACAAAGACAACTTCAACACCAGCAGCAGCATCAAGAACAGCAACAGCATCAACAAAGACAGTTGCAACTTCCACATAGGCTACAGCAGCAACCGAAGGCATTTCAATTTCAACAGCCACAGCAGCGACAAGTACAGCAGCAACAGCAAGTACATCAACAACAGCAAAAACATCAGCACCACCAGCAGCAGCAACAACAACAACAAACTCAGTTGCAACACCAGCAAAAACAGTTCTTGCAACAAATAACAAAAACACACGACCAGAATAATCAGGATGGCCAAGAACAGCAACAACAACAGATTGCTATTCAACACATGCCTCTTGTCTCCCGCAGCGGCCGGCCTATCCGGCGCCGGCCAGAGTATATGGAGTATGTAAGTCAAAACTTGAAAGAGGAAGAAATTCTACCACAGCTACCTGAGCAGCTAGTCAAAGTCGAGACTATGGTTATAAGTGCCGACTATGAGGAGGAGGACCCTATGGAAGAAGCATTGGAGGATGACGATCCAATGGATGAGGAGATAGACTCAAATGACGAAGACCCCGAGACTAGTGGTAACTATACCACTGATGGGAAGAAATCTCTGCCACACAAGAAAAGAATTCCCAAGAAACTAAAAACTACAAAGAAGCACGTGAAGTGTTACAAGTGTACGCAATGTGGCGATCAATTTACCAATCAGCAGCAGTTTGCTGCACATAAGCAGACACATACGCCACCTGCGCTCAAACCTAAGCCCTTCAAGTGTGAAATCTGTGCAAAGGCATTTGATAGTCAACTTAAATTTTTTGAACATTTAAAAGGTCACTATGAACCATACAAAAAACACAAGTGTGAAGTTTGCGGAGGTGAGTTTGAAAGTGCTGAAGCATTGCAGGAGCATTCGCTGGTCCATTCGAGGGAGCATTTTACATGTGAACTATGCAACAAAACATTCCGTAAAGAGAGCATGCTGGAAGTTCATTTAAAAGTTGCTCACATGGAGGAAACGGAAACAAATCCCATTGATAAACCTTACTCATGTGTTGCATGTCCCAAAAGTTACCGCACCCAGATGGCACTCGATTCCCATGTCCAATCCGAACATAGTGAAAATCCGCCGGAATTTAACTGTGAAGATTGCTATAGGGTCTTCAAATCCAAAACAAAGTTATTGACCCATAGGAAAACGGAACACAAAGAAGAACCGCAAAATAAAGGAGCGCCCAAAAAAAAGATAAAGATTGGGAAGGCTGTAAAAGGAGGCTACGCTTGTACCATGTGCCCGAGGGTGTTCACACACAAGAACTCTCTTGTCTATCACATTCGAGGACATACAGGTAAGAAATGGGATTGTTTGGAAGTCATTGTTTTCTTTAGTAACTCTCCTTATTCCCTTTTAGGGGTAAGTTTTCTGCTAAGAATGTGGAAGGAAAAGCGAATTATTCTAAATGCGTGTATATCAATGCATCAATAGGCTATACACTTGTGCATTATATATGAATAGTATATATATATTTACTTTCTCAATACTGCACATAAAAATACAGTGGAACTTCTATATTTGTCAGATTCAATATTCGTCTCGTTTTGGCAACAAAAAATGCTTCCATATTCGTCAGCATTTACCATATTAATCACCCCACCGCTCGGTACAAGATGATCATGCGGTCAGCTAGCCCACTCAATCAGCCCGTTGCAGTTGTAAAGCATAAGGCTTCATAGGTGTAGAGTATATATCTCCTACTAATTTCTCTTGGAAAATTTTTCTTTGTTTGCAATTCATTGCAGTTATCATTGTAAAATGAAGTGACCATGACCCCCAACAAAGCGTAGTGAAGAAAAACAACCAAAGGAAAGTTTGGAGAGACAGTTGAGTTGATAAAAAGAACTTATTGCCAAGTTTATTACAAATGGGAAAAAGTGTTTCCAACTTAACCTAGTTGAGTTGATAAAAAGAACTTATTGCCAAGTTTATTACAAATGGGAAAAAGTGTTTCCAACTTAACCTTTGAATTTAACGTGTCGAACTACCCTAGGCAGCATAATAAAAAATGAGGAGGGAATTAAAATGGATGATGTGGTGAAAGGTGTAAAAATTCTTGCCACTAGCAGATCACAAATATATAAAGATGTGGAAAATCTGTTATTGGTGTGAGTTACTGAAAAGCAAATGACTGGTGATAGTATTTCAGATTCTATCACACGTGGAAAAGCTAAATTTTCATTTATGTATTAATTTTGGGGGCTGGGAGATGATTAATTGAATTTCAGATATTTCTTATGGAAAAAATTATTTCCATGTTGGCCTACAGGCCTTGAGAAATGGATTAATGATGAATATAGAGGTTCTGCTGTATCATTGCCCATTTCTTATTAGGAAACTATGCACTTTATATGTCTGGTCAAGTTGTCTTTAGATTGTTAAGGGTGTAAGGGAGCATTTTTATATTGAACACATTGCTAGCTCATTACCCTTGCTCAGTATCACTGCTTTCTTGTGTCCTGACCATTGTGCATCTCTCAGGTGAGAGGCCTCATCAGTGTGAGCAATGTGGGAAAGCGTTTTATGCTGCAAGTGCGTTAAAGGTCCACCAGAGACTTCATAGTGGGGAAAAGCCTTACAAGTGTCAACTCTGTGAAAAATTCTTCAGACAGTGGGGCGATCTTAGATACCATACGACGTCAGTTCATTCTGATGACAGGTTGGTGTGATATTTTTGTTTTTTGCATGTGTTTTATGTAATTAAAGAGCATGAGCATTTTGCAGTTTAGAGTAGATTTCTCCATGTAAGAAATTGGATAAACATTACAAGTCGAGCTTGGTCTCATGCCGGGCTTGGGAGTAGAAGAACTCCCAGAACCCTCTCCAGGTATGTTTAGCTATTAAATTATGTTTGTTAACCCTGTTACACCAGGTAAACAGCTTTTTGGATTAGAAATTACAATTCACTGTTCAGCACTATGTAATGGGTAAAGGAAATAGATAGAAAAATATATAAAATGAATAGGAGCAGTAGTGGAAAAATTAGAGAGGACAAAGAAAAGGAGGAAGGGTGAGAGGGAGGGGGTAGAAACAGGTAGAAGAAAGACAGGATGAGATACTCAGTGAAAAGGAAAAGTTGAGAAAGAATGGGGGTTGAAATGAGAAAATTAGTAGGAGAGAAAGAGAAGAGGGTAGAAGAGCTGCCATCATCCATTTAAATATACTTTAGATAAGAATTGGAACTCATGTCTTGACCACAGTTATCACATTGATGATTACATGCAATAACATACATCTGTTAACCATAGAAATATAATACCCAAGCTGTTAGGATATTAGATTCACTGACATTTAAAACTTGGATATTGATATTTATTTTCTGATTTTTAGACATTTTGAATACTACTTTTCATACTCATCTCACCATTGATTAAATTCTCAGTAAGAGTAGAGTTACTAAACAGGATGTCAAGAAGTCAATATGGCTGATTGCCCTTGGAGTTTCACAAAACCTAACAAACACTTACCAGGTTCAATATAGGTTCAGATAGGATGAACTTCGTAGGCGACACTAACTTGTACAGTCTGAAGACTCGGCTCACACTGTCTTGCCTGGAGTCTCGGCTCATTTTGTGTCCACACAATCTTATCTCTAGTCCGAGGACTCTCAATGATTTCTCCTCTGCTTTCTGATTTCTTCTCGTCGTGACTGTTAAGATTCTGCCCACCAAGGTACCCAGACACCCGTCCGGTCTGAGACTGTGGCACACACGCTGATAATTCTCCGCAATCTCTTGGGTCTCAATGCTCTCGAGATTCTGCTCTGGCCATTACTGTCCACACCCTCTGTACTGTCATTGCTCTTGTTACTCTGTCAAGTACATTACTTGAGTTCAGATTTCAGGAGAATTGCAGGGGAAAGGGTCCCTATAGGTGGAGATATGTCTCAGTGTGGCACTGGGACCAACCCCCTACTGGCCTGTGACACTTGAATAACCCCGCTCATATGTCATCTTGCAAAGTTGACCTACTTTTGATAGAAAAAAATGACATTCTACAAGTATTTTATAAATATGTACAAGTATTTCCCCATTAATTCAAAATTAATTACTGTATTTTTCAATACAGTGTTGAAATTTTATCATTTTTATGAGGATGAACGCTGTGTTAGCCGCATTGACCCGAGTCTGAATGTGACATCACCCTTACACAGGCAGTATCAATGCGAGTATTGTGGGAAGGACTTCAAACGCAAGTACTGTTTGGTGGTGCACCGAAGAATCCACACGGGGGAGAAGAACTATAAGTGTGAGCATTGCAACAAGGCGTTCAGGGCGGCATCGTATCTTCAGAATCACAAGAGAATCCACACAGGTAGGCCGTTATTTGGAACACTAGACTTTCTTTAAATACACACAATCTTAACTTGAGAAAATATAATAGTGTCTTAAGCTTGCTTATCTGGACTGTATGGAAAGTTTTGCAAAACTCAAGGCAAGCAAGCTTGAATTTTGTGTAAGGTAATTGCAAGCTTTATTTTGCAATGAACTTGTCCAAATTGGAAGATTAGGTTTACAGGTATTTAGATTACTTGATTATTTATTTTCAAGTAATATGCAAATATTACTTGCATATTTTAAATGTTAAAACCAGCATTTTATGAGAAAGGGGATATAGTAGCAATATGTAGATAAGTTGAGCATGAACATCAAATAATGAAAATATGTAAGAAATATTATTAATAATTAATGTTTATTAGGCGAACGTCCACACGCATGCCCTGATTGCGGAAAGCCCTTCCGTGTTCGATCAGACATGAAGCGGCATCGTCAAACCCACATGCGGGAAGCGGGAATTACTGGGAGTGGGGTTGCGACACCTGCATCAAGTCACGTTAACCAAGGCGGTACTCAGACACCAGTTCCACCTATACCTGGACAGGTGAGTGCATGTTGTCAGCCCTCAAGCAGTATTTGTGGACCATTGTAGCTCTTATTATTTATCTTGGCTTTGCCCTCAATCTCCTCAGCTTTATTTCCTTTTTCACTTCATTTCATAGCACAGGAGAAAGCTGCAGAGTGCACCCCTCCCCCCACACACTCTTATGCTCAATTTAAATTGAGTGAATTTAATTGGCCGTCACCAAGTAAATTGGTGACGCCAATTTCTCACTGTCTATCCGGCTCTCGTCTGTTTAAACCCTGAATTCATAATCACTCCAAGAAAAATATTCCTCTTTACAGAAGAATTCCTCTTCGTGCAAAATACAAAGAATTTCAGGTTGAATCAGGGAGAGGTGGCTGCTTGTGCACATGCATCATTTTGGAGCTGGTAGAGGGTACGTTATCCATGGTAACCATCTTGAGAATGTTGCTCAGTAGGGACACTGAGGCCCACTAAAGTGTTGTTCCAGATGGTGGACGATTGCTTGAGTCCTCCAGGAGTGACTAGCATCCCATTAAATCGGCAGGACTTTTAAATATTAAGGAGAAGCGCAAATTGCCTCCACGCAATTGGATCATTTTAAGAGTTGATGAAACTGACATGATTCCCTTAAACATTAATAAAGTTGACATATTGTCACATACATATTTAAAAAAAACTGACATAAAGCCCCAAAACAAATTATTGAAGTTGACATGTTTGTATGTAGTACCTTGATAAAAAAAAAAAAACTTGGAAGATAAATGCAGAAGGATCTAAGTTTTATATTATATATATATATATTTTTTTCTTTTTCCAGATTGTACCTGGAACGATAACTCAAGTGACCCCCCAACCTCAGCTGATCTTATCTGATGAGGTGTCAGTACCTGGAAGCACAACTCATCCCATTAGGATAATGGTGTCCAGTATAAACGGACAACAGGTAGCTGCGGTTCACCCCCCACCAGCTCACAGACAATCTCAGGTGACACATGGGCTCAAAATTTGCTTGATTTTGGCTTAGACAGGAGCAGTGCTAGGCTCTTGGGGTGTATAAGAAATTTTGAATTTTTTTTTAAATTATTTTGTTATTTTTGGTCACATTGTAATATGCAGAGGTCTTGATAATGGTGAATCAGCATTACAGCTCACAAATGCACGTAAAGGTGGTGCAGTGGTACTTGAATACGCAATAATAGTTGGGGCCAGACCCATTTCAATGTACAGTATTAAAGTTTCTGTGTGATTAACCACTGTAATGCACCACATTTATTGTGACATTATGGCTGTGCTCCGAAAATCAAGTGTTCACAAATTTTATTAATTTTTCTGGGGGGAGCCCCGTCGGCTCCCCGGAGCTATCCAGGCTGATATGTATCTATTAGCTTTCTGGCATCAGTCAAAGTGCATAGAGTTCTTGCCTACCTGGGACCACGAGCCACAACCTGGCCCCCTCAGAGAGGCACGAGGAGCAATTGTCTATAGAAACTCCAGTGTGGTTGGGAGCATTCTATGTCTGCCATTGACCGGGTCTGGCACCCAGAAAGATAGGCGCTCTAAAACAAACCCCTATTCTGGTGAAAATATTGCTACCGAAGGCCAAACGAGTGAGCAGAACTCCCCAAACGAAAATTAGCAAACGAGCATAACATCATCATGTTCCAGGGTTCGGGTCTCCCAGGTCATCCGCAGAGTCATCGGTTTTGCCAGTTGTCTTGATTTTAAGTCCTGTCAAGGACTTAAAATAGGGTCCTGGCCGCACGATACCTTGTTAATGCTCTAGGACCTTCTCGGGCATATGTAGCCTTGGGTCGCAGGTTGCAGCCAGTTGTCTTGACTTCGAGTTGAGGTGCGAGTGGCAGCTGCCTTCAGGGTAAGTTCTTCTTTTTCTTTATCTTTGGTTAAGTAGCTCCAGGGAGCTGGAGGGGCTCTCCACAGAAAACCAGCATTGAATGTAATGAAACGCCATTTTCTGGGCGAGACCCGCAGGCTCCCCGGTAACCCTCCCTCCCGGTCGGTGTTTTTTTCGTGTTTTTGATATTCAGCCTCTGAACTGGGATTGGGTAGCTGGCGTGAAAAGTCTGGGACACCCCCCCCCCTTTATCCCCAACCCAGGGAAGGGGGAGTTGCGCAGACAGCGGCACAACAGCTGTGTTGATGTCATGCTTGTTTACTTGTTTTCTTTTTACTCTTTCACCTTTCGGTTAACAATATTTCACCAGCTGTAGTTTTCTTTGGGTTTCCAACCTTTCTGGGTGCCTGACCTGGTAGATGACAGATATAGACTGCTTTATAGACTATATCGTGTAGTTTATAGATATACAGTGGTACCTCGGAATGCGAGTGTCCCTGTATGCGAGGTTTTCGGAAGACGAGCAGTATTTATTCCAAAAATTTGTCTCGGAAGGCGAGGGTTACTTCGGGACGCGAGTTTGTTGATACGCGTACAGGCCGACCTAGCGCGTGGTGGTTCGGCGATCGTCGCCCCTCTGCCCCTCAGTTTACCATTGTCTCGCGCTCAGTGACTACCCCCACATCAATTCTTCTCGCGGATTTTCAGTGTTTTGTTGGATTTTTGGTGATTTGTCTATACAATTTGTTATTATATATCTCACCATGGGTCCCAAGAAAGCCAGTGGTAAGGATAAAGGCCAGAAAGCTCATGTGAGGATGACAATAGAGGAGATCATTCGGAAGCATGAGAATGGTACACGTGTTGTTGAACTTTGTAGGCAGTACAACAAAGCCACATCAACAATATGCACTATACTTAAGAAGAAAAATAAGATTATGGGTGCTAAAGTGGCAAAAGGAGTAAGAACATTAACGGCACAAAGACCACAAATACTTGAAGAAGTGGAAAAGTTGTTATTAATTTGGATACACGACAAGGAGTTGAGGGGTGATAGTGTTTCGGAGGCCATTATTTGTGAGAAAGCCAGGGTGTTGCACGAAGACCTTCTAAAGAAGACCCCTGCAACGAGTGATGCAGATAAGAAAGAGTTTAAGGCAAGCAGGGGCTGGTTTGACAAATTTAGAAAGAGAAGTGGTATCCATAGTGTTACAAGGCATGGGGAGGCAGCCAGCTCAGACAAACCAGCCGCTGGACGATTTATTGACGAATTTAAAGAGTTTGCAGAGGCTGAGGGATACCTACCGCAACAAGTGTTTAATTGTGACGAAACAGGACTGTTTTGGAAAAGAATGCCTAAGAGGACATACATTAACAAGGAGGAAAAATCCTTGCCTGGACACAAGCCTATAAAAGATAGGTTTACGCTTGTGCTGTGTGGAAATGCGAGTGGCGATTTGAAAATTAAACCCTTGCTAGTGTATCATTCTGAAAATCCAAGGGTTTTCAAACAGTATAATGTGCAGAAAACCCATTTGTGTGTGATGTGGAAGTCTAATAAAAAAGCATGGGTGACTAGGTTTATTTTTTCGGAGTGGGTGAATGAAGTGCTGTGCCCTGCCATAGAAAAATATCTGCAGGAGAAACAATTGCCACTCAAAGCCGTGCTTCTCCTTGACAATGCTCCTGCTCATCCTCCAGGCTTGGAAGATGATTTGTTGCCTAGATACAATAAATTCCTCACAGTTAAATTCCTTCCTCCTAACACCACTCCTCTAATTCAGCCTATGGACCAGAAAATCATAGCGAATTTTAAGAAACTGTATGAAAGGGCACTTTTCCGGAAATGTTTTGAAGTGACTGAAGCCACAAACCTCACCCTCAAAGAGTTCTGGAGAGAGCATTTTAACATTTGTAGTGCTTTAAAACTCGTTGACAAAGCCTGGCAAGAAGTGACTCAAAGAACCCTGATCTCTGGCTGGAGAAAATTGTGGCCTGAAGGTGTGAGAGAACTAGACTTTGAGGGGTTTGAGCCTATAAATGATGCGCCTATTGTTGAGGAAATTGTTAGTCTAGGCCAGCAAATGGGCTTGGAATTGGATGGTGATGATGTGGAGGAGCTGGTGGAAGAACACAACGAAGAACTGACCACCGAAGAACTCCTAGCCCTTCAACAGGAACAGCAAGCCAACGCAGCAGCGAATGATTCTGCAGTGGAGGAGGAGGTGGCAACAGCACCAGCGAATGTCCCTTCTGCAGTAATTAAGAAGGTGTGTCAGATGTGGGAAGAGATTCAAACAACTATTGAACAGACTCACCCAGAGAAAGCTGTAGTAGGCCGTTGTCTTAATCTTTTCAATGACAATGTGATGCCTTACTACAGAGACAGCTTGCGAAGAAGGGAAAAGCAAGCTTCCATGGACAGATTTGTGGTGAGGAAATCGAGCAGTGAGGAGCCTCAACCAGGACCTAGTGGCACTCAGGTAAAACGTCCCAGGGAGAGCACACCAGAAAGGTCCTCACTGCCTGATGTGATTATGGAAGGGGACTCCCCTTCCAAACAGTAACTCCTCTCCTCCTCCCCCCTCCTCACCATCTTCCATACGCCTACAGCACTCGACAGCAAGGTAAGTAATAACTGGAACATAGTTTTGTAGGTTTATTTAGATGAATTAGGTAAATTAGGTATAAAAATTTAGTTTGATGTGGGGTTTTTGGGGTAGTCAGGAACGGATTAATTCATTTCCCTTTATTTCTTATGGGGAAATTAACTTCGGAATGCGAGTTTTCGGAATGCGAGGCGTCTCCAGGAACGGATTAAACTCGTATTCTGAGGTATGCCTGTAGAATACACGGGGGTGTCTATAGGCCATTGCTCCTCGTGCTTCTCCGAGGGGGGCCAGGTTCTGGCGCTGGTCCCTGGTAGGCCTAGAACTCCATCGATTGACTGTTGCCACAGTCTAATACATTCACATCAGCCTGGTATAGCTCCGGGGAGCCTCTGGGTCTCACCCAGAAAACGGCATTTAATTACATTCAACGCTGGTATTTTGGGGGTTTGGAATGGATTAATTCAGTTTACATTATTTCTTATGGGAAAATTCGTTTTGGTTTATGATTTTTTGGTGTTCAACATGTCTCTCGGAACGGATTAGAATCGTAAATGAAGGTACCACTGTATATATTTCTATAAGAAAACAATATTTGAAATTTTGGTTTTCTAATTATTTAGCTAGGTGTAACAGGCAGGCAGTGCCAAAAATCATCGTGGGAGTTGGAATATATGTAAGGATTTCTTGAATTCTGGCGACCTTTTCTCTCTTTTGCGACCGATAAAGCTTTATCCTGACAAATTTATTCATTAGAATGGTGTCAATAATAATGATTTTATTTGCAGCATGTAACGGTTCCGGTATCGGGGAGCATAGCGACAATAACTACTGGCCCCGTATCTCCTGGTGGCACGACAACCACTCTGAGTCCCGAGGTTATTATTATGGATGATAACACCCATCAACCCATCAATCTAAATATCATTCCTCGCATGATGACGCAAGAACAGGTGGCGTCCTCGCCCCATGGAAGCCATGCTACCTTGGTCACGACTGATGAAGAGGTAGGTGTTCTAAAAAAAAAAAAAATTGATCAGGATATATACATGAGTTTAGGTGGATATAAATAAGAATACCTTGCATTGGCCAATGTGCCTTCTGCTGTGTCTTTTTATGTCTTGATTTTATTCGGATTGGGGCAGTGGCATCCAAAAATAATCGTGTTGCTAGTGGGCGTTGGAAGTTGTTAATGGCTGGTTCTAATGATTTATTTCAGATTATTTGAGGGTTGATAGTTAAGAGAGCATATTTGAAGGAATCTAATGATAAGAAAGGAGAGAACTTTGGGAAGATGGATATGCTAAGCTGAGAGTGAGTGAACAATATATGGAATGTGGTAATGGGCTAAGAACAAAATAAGGAATGTGTAAAGGGACAAGGACAAAATAAGGAATGTGGTAAAGGGACAAGGACAAAATAAGGAATGTGGTAAAGGGACAAGGACAAAATAAGGAATGTGGTAAAGGGACAAGGACAAAATAAGGAATGTGGTAAAAGGACAAGGACAAAATAAGGAATGTAGTAAAGGGACAAGGACAAAATACGGAATATGGTAAAGGGACAAATACTCCAAATTGGCCTCGGTTCCTTGCCATTTGGAGCTGGATGCTTTGAGCGGCACTCTTGCTTGTTCTAGGAGCTTGACTCTTTGTGCTGTTCACGTCTAGTGAGTGTCCAACGTCCTCACGGATGGTCTTTCCCATTTCCACATCATGGCCCATCAATGCTGTCACCTTCCTGTGGATTTGTGAGACTGAGGGGTGTTTGGAGGTGGACCTCTTTGCGTCGGCATGGAATGTGTGCCTTCCTTTGTACATGGCTCTGTTGTAACGGATCAGAAAATTAAAAGAAAAAGGACGAAGAACAAAAAGGGTGAGGGAGGTAGAGAGAAGTAAGGAAGTAGTGAGGAAGACTGGTCAGAGGAAAGGGAAAGTGTAGAATGAGAGTCAGAGAATGAGATCAAGGAGAAGTAGAAAATAGTAGAGTCGTAGAAAGTTAGGAAGTGGCTGCCACCATCCATTCAAGTTAATTATATATAAGGCAAGGAATGGAACTTGTCTGTACAACAGTATTATCTGATGTTATCATGTAACATCTCTAAGCATGGAAATCATGTAGACAAATATCTTTAAGACAACATTTCAGACTCCTCTCCACTCTTGGCTTTCCTTATACAAGATCTAGGGATCACAATTAAAGGCAATTTAAAAAGTAAATTAATCAATTATGTATTTACTATTATATCCTCAAATCATATACTGTACTAGTTATCATAATTCAACATTATCACGTGATGTTCAAATTTATTCAGAAGTCACCACACCAGAAATTGAAAGCACTATGACTGACTGCCCCTGAAAATCACAACACCTAAGTTGAAATCACAAGATACGTCACCTTACAAGTTCACTCACCAAAGTCTCTTAGACTAAGTTGATAGAGAAGGGGGAATGGGACTACAGCTGACAGACAAGAGTCCCTACCTGGCCTGGGACAGGCCTAGTGTGGCAGCGGGAACCTCTCGACAAGCAATCTATCTATTGCTATCCTGCTCAGTGTCTCAAATGTATAGTGCCACAGGTATATATGGGGGGACTGGGAGCTAAGCTCTGCCTTCCAGATAGCCTCTGGCTATCTACCTACCACCTAGTCAGTGGGTTGTCTGATGGAAATACAACACACCCATCTGCAATTAACAGCATAGCAGAAAGCAAGGTCACTTCACACAACCAGACCCGAAGGCAACCTGTTACAATTAACACCTGAAAGACATGACTCTAGATTAATTATAAGGCTGACAACCTGGCACTACCAATATCCTGTGTGACTGAACTCTCGTTTTATGTACAATATTAAACAAAACACATTTATTGTGTTACACTATTTTCCGATCATGAGGCTCGAAGTAAATGCCTTTCTGCTGGACTGGTCAAGGTTGGGGATTTCTGTACCTCTTAACCCCGGTCTAGCTGTTGCTCTAGGACTTGGCCAGGTTGGAGTCCTACCAGGGGAGTGTGATCAGAGGTCCTCTGTGGACCTCTGATGTTCAGGGAGTGCTCTATGCATGTGGCACCTCTTCTGCTCACTGGTTCTATTCTGCATTTCCTTCCGTATCTTTTGCTCCAGTATGTGTTATTCTACTGTGCAAATTTAGGACCTGGCCTTCCAGTATCTTCCATATACAGTATGTATTATTTGATACTTTTCTCGTCTCCTTTCCAGTGAGTACATTTTGAGAGCTTTGATATGCAGAAATCTTTCCTACTCTGAAAGAGAGGAGTGAGTACTTAGCAGTACTGAGGACAGGACAGCACCAGTGATTTAAATAGTATTAGCATGTTTATAGAATCCCTGGATTTGAACATTCTCATAATCCGTCCTATCATTTTCCTGGTTACTTGCTATACTGGGTTTTTGCTCGATTATGTTTACTAAATGTCAGGTCGTCAGACATCATAATTCCCAGATCTTTTACAGATTGCTTTCCTTCTATGAGTAGGTCTGATTGTATCCTGTACCCCATGTTTTGTGTCAGTTCCTCATTTCCATTATACCTAAGTACTTGAAACGTATCACCATTAAACATCATGTTATTTTCCATTGCCCAATCGAAGACTTTATTAATATCAAATAATATCTATAGCAGGTTCCCGTGGCACAGTGGTAAAACACCCGCACTTCGCGAGCAATTTTGCCTGGGGGAGAATTGACTAGGCACCAATCCTTAACTCTGTGCCTTTGTTCACCCAGCAGTGAATGGGTACCTGGTTGTTTAAACAATTTGGTAGGTCGTATTCCAGGGAAAATTAGGATCAAGTACATGCCCATAATGCTATGCTTGCTAGTGGTTTTACAAGAATGTAAGAACTCTTGTACTGTGTATATAAATAAATGGCAAATCAGCTTGTGGTATTTCAGAGGAATTTTTCATGCTGATTTTTGTATGATCTGCAAAGGATGACACAAAGCTGTAACTAGTATTTTTGTCTATATCTGAGATAAGAATGAGAAAGAGCAGTGGTGTAGGGATTGTGCCGTGGTACAGAGTTCTTCACTGCACTTGGATTTGATCCTATTTGATTGACTGTTACTCTTTGCATTCTGTTTGACAAAGTTGAAAATCCAACACCCCACTTTATCCATTGTTCCCATTGATCTAATTTTATGGGCTTTCACTTTATGGTCAACACTTGTCGAATTCCTTTGCAAAATCTGTGTATACAATGTCTGTATTTTCTTTTTTTACCAATGCTTCTGTGATTTTGTCATAGTAATTGAGTAACTGATAAACAGGATCTTTCCGCTCGAAATCCATGTTGTCCTGGGTTGTGAAGTTCATTGGTTTCCATAAAACTGGAGATGTGATTTCTATTCACTCTCAAAAACTTTAATTATTTGTGATGTTAGTGCAAACTGTGTATAGTTTTTTGCCAAAGCTTTACTATCACCCTTGTGTAGTGGAGCTATATCTGCTGATTTAAGTATTCCTGATATCTTCCCTGTATCCAGGCTCTTCCTCAATATTACACCGAGCACTCGGTGCTACAGTTGCTTTATATTTCTTTATGAACACTTAATTCCACGAGCCAAGACCTGGGGCTGAGTGTATGAGCATGTTGTAAAATCCTCGTTCGAAATCTTCTGTGATCTCTGTGGGTAGTTCAGTGGTATTGTGTGTAGTAGCTTCAGGAAGCCACAAAGGGGGCTTCCCACCCCCCTCCCAGAAAACCAAAATTGAATGTAATGAATCGCCAATTTCTGGGTGAACCCCAGTGGTTACCTGATTCAGGTCATTGGATGGGTGTTTACATTTGCTATAGATATGACAGCTCATACCCAGGAAGGCTGTGAGCTATTGCCCCTTCTCCCCAAATAATTGGGGGGTGAAGGAGGGAATGAGGGGCATGGTAGTTTCGAGAGAATTGGAACGTTTGTTTACCTAATTGCGGAGTTCTTTGGGTGGATTTTGAGGCTTCAGGCTCTCTTGAATCCAGCAGTGGTTTGATTTCACTTGCTGACTTTTTTGTTGCCTTTCCCGGTGAGGTGTCGAAATGTCACCGTTACCTGCGCCTCTTTGATGGGGGGCCAGGTTCTGGCTTTGGTCCCCAGTTGGCCTATAGAACTCCACGGGTGATGCGACCTAATAGATGGGAACTGTCTCGGTATATAGCTTCGTTGAGCCTCTGGGGCTTGCCCAGAAACTGGCGTTTCATTACATTTAACCCTTAAACTGCGCAACGCGCCTGCAGGCTCACGTCTGGTTTGCGCAACGCGCCTCCGGGTATTTGTATTTTTCACGTTCCATTCAAAACTCCCGCGGCTACATGGGGTTCACATCAGCTTCCTCAGGGCTCTTGTAAACAGACGCCATCTTTAAAAAAAATCGTGGTTCACATTCCCGGGTGTGGGAGCCTCAGTAGTGTGTGAACAACCAAGGCTGGCGCTCGCAGCATGAGCGCACAGCACTGCTGTTCAGCATGTGACCACAGCATCGCCTAATAATGTCAAAATATATATATAACTTGTATTATTTAGCTATGATAGTGTTATATTAGAGAATGAGTGTGATAATGACTGGGTACAATGTTCAAATATCAGTGATTCAATGCTGTTCACGATGTTCACAGCGCTAGCCACAGCACCACAGCATTATTTCGTTCATCTAGGAATCTTCAAATGATTTCTTAGGCTCCTTTTCAAAATAAACGTGGTCAATTATTCATTTACAGGAATTAGTGACCAGGATTGTGATAATAGCAGGATTGTGGTTATAATTAGCGTTGTGCGTAGTATTGTGGAAGGAGGAATTTTGATGAGGGAGGGAGGGCGAGAATTGAGGTAGCCTCATTGTGTGTGTGGCTGCCACTCTTGTTTTGCTCACCATACTAGGTTAGTGGTTCGCTATGGGCAACACATATGTACATGGGTATATATAGTGTGTGTATATAGTGTAAGAACAGCAACAGGAGAATGTTGAGAGGAGCTATTTTGGTGAGGGAGGTGACGTAATCGTAGCGTCGTCTGCTGGCTGCTGTGTGATTTTTCATGCAGTGTATGGTGGCCACTGTACTGTTTGGACACAATACCGGCTTACTTGCATAGTTCTGGTAAATAAAACATGTAGATAGGTATATAGAACATGTGTAATAAGAACTATAACAATATGATGGGAGGAGCAATGTTGGCGAGTAAGATGTTGGAGTGAGGGAGACTGGCTGGGTGTGGCTGCTCTCACTCGAGGTGTTCTGAATGTGTTCATGGCCAAATGCTCCTATTGGCCCATACGAGGCAGCTGCTGTTGGCCCATATGAGGCAGCTGCTGTTGGCCCATACGAGGCAGCTGCTATTGGCCCATATGAGGCAGCTGCTATTGGCCCATACGAGGCAGCTGCTATTGGCCCATACGAAGCAGCTGCTATTGGCCCATACGAGGCAGCTGCTGTTGGCCCATACGAGGCAGCTGCTGTTGGCCCATACGAGGCAGCTGCTATTGGCCCATACGAGGCAGCTGCTATTGGCCCATACGCGGCAGCTGCTATTGGCCCATACGGGGCAGCTGCTATTGGCCCATACGGGGCAGCTGCTATTGGCCCATACGGGGCAGCTGCTATTGGCCCATACGAGGCAGCTGCTGTTGGCCCATACGAGGCAGCTGCTGTTGGCCCATACGAGGCAGCTGCTGTTGGCCCATACGAGGCAGCTGCTGTTGGCCCATACGAGGCAGCTGCTGTTGGCCCATACGAGGCAGCTGCTATTGGCCCATACGAGGCAGCTGCTATTGGCCCATACGAGGCAGCTGCTGTTGGCCCATACGAGGCAGCTGCTGTTGGCCCATACGAGGCAGCTGCTGTTGGCCCATACGAGGCAGCTGCTGTTGGCCCATACGAGGCAGCTGCTGTTGGCCCATACGAGGCAGCTGCTGTTGGCCCATACGAGGCAGCTGCTACTGGCCCATACGAGGCAGCTGCTACTGGCCCATACGAGGCAGCTGCTATTGGCCCATACGAGGCAGCTGCTATTGGCCCATACGAGGCAGCTGCTATTGGCCCATACGCGGCAGCTGCTATTGGCCCATACGGGGCAGCTGCTATTGGCCCATACGGGGCAGCTGCTATTGGCCCATACGGGGCAGCTGCTATTGGCCCATACGAGGCAGCTGCTGTTGGCCCATACGAGGCAGCTGCTGTTGGCCCATACGAGGCAGCTTCTGTTGGCCCATACGAGGCAGCTGCTGTTGGCCCATACGAGGCAGCTGCTGTTGGCCCATACGAGGCAGCTGCTATTGGCCCATACGAGGCAGCTGCTATTGGCCCATACGAGGCAGCTGCTGTTGGCCCATACGAGGCAGCTGCTGTTGGCCCATACGAGGCAGCTGCTGTTGGCCCATACGAGGCAACTGCTGTTGGCCCATACGAGGCAGCTGCTGTTGGCCCATACGAGGCAGCTGCTGTTGGCCCATACGAGGCAGCTGCTACTGGCCCATACGAGGCAGCTGCTATTGGCCCATACGAGGCAGCTGATATTGGCCCATACGAGGCAGCTGATATTGGCCCATACGAGGCTGATATTGGCCCATACGAGGCAGCTGCTATTGGCCCATACGAAGCAGCTGCTACGTGGTGTTCTGAATGTGTTGATGGTGAATGTATATAGTGTGTGACAGTGTCTAGTGTGTAAATAGATTGTATATATACACAAATTAGCATGATACATAGTAAATATGTGCTGCATATGTGTACACAAGTTTCATGCACGTAACACAGTGTCTACGGATAGTACGGATGTTGTACTACGATATTATAGTGTACGTGTTCATTATACATTGGATTGGCACATAAAAACAATGAAAATGTATTTGGAAAGGTGCGCAAAAAATGAACGAAAATATATTCGCGGTACTCGCGCGCCCCGCCCCGAGCGCCCCACCGCCACCGAGAGCTTACGGCACGGGCGCACGGGGAACGATGACGTCACGCCCCAACTTCCGGACCCCATAGCAGCCAAAGTAAGTACAATTTCGACTTTTTTTTTACATACCCATATTGAGAGAAGGGTTTTTGACACTTTAAAAAGAAAAAAGAATTTTTTCCAGAGAATTTATTTTCTGCGCACTGCGGGGGTGTCACGTTTGGAGGCAACGCAGTTAAGGGGTTAATCAAGGTTTTTCTACAGGTATGTGCTTCCCCACCCCATGAAATTGGGAAATGAGGTGATGATAATTATTCATGTGAATATAATTTAATTACATATATTATGAGAATTGCTGTGGTTGGGAATGGTATACATCCCTCAATTTATCCAATGGAGAATGAGTGTTCTTCCATTGCTCATTCAACGTCTAATTGTTATTATTGCATTATCACTATCTGTAGAGAGCTTCACTCTGATTCTCTTCTTGTATATAAATATTTCTTTAATGTTTTCATTGATTTGATATTTTATGAATTTGTTCTAATTAAATATTTTGTTATGCTGTTCAAATCTGTATTTCATATCATGTCCCCAAGATCAATCATATGAGCTTTATTATTTTTATTTTTTTCAGTATCAACTTACCAGCTCTGGACGCAATGCTCTTGAGGTCAGAGGAGAGGAGGGTAGCGTATATGTCTGGCATGGGGTGTTTACAAATTAAAATTGGTGAGTCTCCATTGCAAATTTTGCTATATAATGTTTTAATTTAATAATGTGAGTTATCGGTAACATTTCAATAATTTGTCATAAATTATTAGGAAAGTAAAGATCATTTGCCTTTATCAGAGCATAACTAGAGAAAATGGTATTTAAATTTTAAACTAGAATTTAATTGTAGATTATATATTTATTGAAAATGGTCACTTTTTTGGTGTGTTATAGCTTCTCAACTGTGCCTAAATACATACTGCTTTACCATTGAGGGAGGGAAAGGAAGGTCCTGTGTGCTCCAATTATCCAAAGGGTATTTTGAGTCTTGTCTCTGATGCCCCATTTAAGGCCGAATGTTTGAAGACTGACAGCTCCTCCAATTTTGTATGTTCACTTGAATGATAATGTGTGTGATGACAAGGCCTCGGAACCACAAGACGCCAGGGCGTCCATGATGCAACATGTGTAGTTCGGTCAACATCCCATGACTTGCTCCACATGCTTAGTTCCTTGGGACACTTTTTAGCATATCCCTAACCACCCACAGTTCAGAGATTGGCTGGGATTCATAGTGATACAACTTAGCTGCCACTTTCAGACTTGACTGTTGGCTTGAATCTGGTGCCCAGGATCTTCACCGAGCTTGCTCAGGTGGTTCTATGATGCCTTCGTCGTCTTGGAAATCCGGGTTCTGTTCTTCCTCGACTCCTGGTTAATTTGGGTATCCTGCCATTGTCTCCCAGCCATGGATCTTGTCTCAATTGGCAAACTTCAGCTTCCACGTCAAGTAGCAGAAGCGCCAGTTAAAGACATCCCATTTGATAACTTGGTTGGGGTTGGTCAGACACACCAGCACAGCCACCCTCTCCTTCCATGATTGGTCTTATGTCTGCTCAAGCATCTCTGCGTGGTGTTGGGGAGGTCTGACATTTCCCATCGGAAGCTCAAGTAACTACTGGACCCCCTTACCTTTACTTGAGTGGTCTTCCTTATTCATTTTTTAAGGCTTTTGCTGGCTCTTGAGCCACACGATGCAGAACCTGTTGTTCCTGCGCAGGATTTTGAACCACTACTCTCTTCCTTGGGCTTTTCGGAGTTCAGTTCATGCTCTCCCTCCATCATTGGGGTTGTTAACGGTCTTATTGGACTTTGGTTGTCTTTTTTTTTTTTAAATGCCCACGTCGTCAGTCTGGTCCTGCTGCAAGTGTATATTACAATAAGAAAATTTGCAGTAGTCCAAACGGTGCTGTGTCGCATCTCTCTTCCATGAGCTTTGACTTTTCTTCATTTCTGGATTCTTGGTATGGTCCACATCTATGGTGTTTTGAACGTCCTTGTAGACAGCCCCTCCCATTTCCAGAGTGGACAGGGCTTTTTCCACTGTATATGAGAGATGTTCAGCTATGAACAAGTGAATCTTTTTACCTCACATTGAACAATTAGCTACTCCATTATGTGTCTCCATTCCTAATTGTGGGGCCATGACAGTGGACGTATTTTGTCTGGATAAAATGGCAATTTTGTCAATCTCAACAAAAAGTGGCAATTCTTTACCTCTTCCAGTCTAAATACTTTACGTCCAGGCTGGAAACCTTTGTGGGGTGTGTCATCCTTCCTGTTCCCGTGTGTTCGGTACAATCATTCTCTTGCATTCCCCCCTTTTACTCCTTTCCGAGACAACACCTCTCCTCGACCTTCCTTGATGGTTCAAGAGACTGTTAATCTTTACAGCATGGCGTGCTTTTGTGAAACATTCTTTTTTTTTCCTGCATTGTATGTCCTTTGTTTCAATGGCTACTGTCATGTCTTTTCTTTGTTGACTGTTTGGATCACTATCTGATGCCCTTTTAGGGTTGAAGTTTCTTGCTTGCTTTTGAGGTGAATGTCTCTTCTTTCCCTTTTCTCAAGTTCTCTGGGACATTCTTTCACCTCCTAAACCTACTTAGTCATTGGATAGGACTTTTACATTTGTATCTTTCCTTTGATTCTTTCTTCGTGATGGCATTTTTGTTGGCTTAGCTCCTGGCAGTAGTATTAGTGAGGCTTGTGCTCTTTCCTAGATAAAAAAAAAAAGGTTATGTTCTATTCATCTTGGCCATTTTCTCCATCACCAGCCTTAGCCATAGTTTTAAGCTTAGAACAAGCCTTTTTTCTTTCAGAGGGGGTCCCTTGATCATTGACTCTGGTTTGTGCAGCCAGGGTTACAGCATACACTTTGTCGTGTCACAAGCTGAGCGGCACTGTCGACACTTCCTAGTTGGAATCCGTCAATCCTCATTTCCTTGGTCCCTTTTATTAAGGGAACCAAGGTTTTATTATTTTTTCCTCTGACATGTCTGTTGGAGTTGGATCAGCCAGTCGGATATTATCCCATGCTCATGATATGCAAAAGTATGTATATCAACATTGTTGATTTGTTTGTAAATATGCATACAGTTAATATTCTGCTGGTTACTTATTGGATGTCTCGTATCCTTGTACAGTGTATATGTATTAGGAATTTGATTAACTACCCAAAAGTGAGAAATATTAAGTCAAATTCTTACAATGAGTAATTTAAGTGTTTCATTTAGATTGACATTTAGGGTTTGTCAGATACAATCAGTACTTTTTTTTTAAATTGCCTCAAGTGATAGTATTTTATGTTGTAACAGAGATGAGTTTTGCATCATTACCTAGTGTGTGTTACAGCCCAGGTACTCTCAGCTTCCAGATACGAGGTTCAGACATCAATTTGTTAAGAGACTGATGTTCATCTCTGGTTTGGTCAGTATGTCATCGCTGCTCATCACTGGTTGGAGCACAAGGACTGCTCGAGCTATTTTTATCTTGGACGGAATCTCTACACGGCTTTCTTGAAGAGTGGCTTACAACTATTTTTTCCTCCAAGAAGAAAGATGCAGTCGACTTGTGTAGATTTCAACGCCGAGGAACAATTAGTTAAGGTAATCTTGTTCGGTACCTGGTCTTCCAGATACACTGGTTTCCATTAACGGAATTTTTACACTAGCAGTTGTAATGGGATAGAGTTGTAAGCATGGCATACATGTTCAATTGCTACCTCAGGTCGTAACATTTTATACTGTGGTACTTCAGATCGTGTATGACAACAGAACTATAAAGGATAAATGCAATATTTATAATGTGAAATTTTGTTGGTACTGTAGATATCAAATTAAATTATATTTTGATCTGCTTGGCAGTAATATATGTGAAAGGTACAGTATAGTACTGTAATTTTGTTTCTTGTGGATAGAACTGGAACAACATTCATATGTATTGTGCAGATGTTCAAACTATTTATGATTTTTTTAAATGTAATGGAAATTGTTCTATCCTGTATTTAGGTTGACGCATGCAATTGATCAATTTGACTTGTGCCTCTTGAACTAAGATAGTAATTAAGAAATGAATGATACATGTGAAGGTTCAGGAAGGTGTGTGCCACTTGAGCAACAGAAGTAACCTGAGGGGCAGCAAGCGTTGCCGACTTGTGATGAACGCAAAGAAATGGAGTTCGGTGCTTTTCGTGTCTCTGAGGTATATCCTAAGCCGAGGTATATCCTAAGCTACCAAAATATTTTTTATTAATTTTTTATCACTGAAAAAAAAAGTAAAAAGGTTTCAATGCCTTATTTTTTATTTTTTTTATTTTTTATAAATACTTATTTATTGATATTATATTTTCTTAAACTTTTGCAGTCTCTTTCTCATCACTAATTTATATGCAACCTTGTAGAGTGAAAACAGTGAATCAAGCTTCACACAAAGCTTCAATAAATCCTCATCTGCTAATCCTATCTATTGTTTGCATGGTTTGGTAATGTGCAGAAAGTCTCAATAACGTTGCTGAAAATTAATACCCAACCCACACACACATGAAAAGATGAAAAGTGTTAATGTTTCGGTCTGTCCTGAACCCTTTTCATGTCGTATCCAAGTTGATAAAGGTTCAGGACAGACCAAAACAAATTCACTTTAATTTTCATGTGTGTGGGGTTGGATACTTAATGATCGTCGTCACATATGCTGTGCTGAAGCAAAACAAAAAAATCTGGTTGTTTGAATCTTAGTAGTGATATCCCATTTGCTGATTATGACACGCACTATGCTCTCAAAACCCATACTTCCATATAACGGATCCCTCTAAATAACATAAAATCTGCCCACCAGATTTCTCTCCAAAATTATGATTTCTCAAGAAAGAATTCAGATTCTGAAGAGGATGCTGTGGACTTCAAACTGTTAATTCGTGACATTTTATAATTTGAGTTACAATTTTCATCAAATTATAACTCTTGTTCTTATTTTTGCTATATCTTCATTTTTAATTTGTAAATATTATTCAAAATAATTATATTTAACAATTTGTTTTTACCAAACTTGAACTGTGCCAGAATGTTGAATTTTGTGATGAATTTTCCTAGACATTCTCACCAACTGTTAGGCCATGCATACTGGCCTTGTGTTTCCTAGACATTCTCACCAACTGTTAGGCCATGCATACTGGCCTTGTGTTTCCTAGACATTCTCACCAACTGTTAGGCCATGCATACTGGCCTTGTGTTTCCTAGACATTCTCACCAACTGTTAGGCCATGCATACTGGCCTTGTGTTTCCTAGACATTCTCACCAACTGTTAGGCCATGCATACTGGCCTTGTGTTTTTCTTTGTGCGTGTGCGGCTGTTTGGTCTGACCTCTTGCTACTTGCGCATTTCCACTGGCTTCTCTTTTAATTTACCCAACCCCAGGCTGGGCATGAAGAGTAGAGGAACCCCTAGAACCCACTTCAGATACCTATATCGGGAGGTTGAAGCTATGTAAGAATGGCATGGAGAACTTCATGGTCAGTTCAGAGTGACTGCAGAAATGTAGTAAACATTGTGATGTAATACACGCTTTAAGTGTATTTTGCTGACCTGAATTGTCAAGACCAGCCTGTGCTAAGAAAAAGCCAATGGATAAATTCATGTTTTGGTATTTTTTGGTGCATAATTAGATTTATACGTGCACAATAATTATATATTGTTTGTGTGTCCGAATATGCTGTAACATGTATTATAATCATTTGCTAAAAAAAAAGAAATACAGGAAATTGGTGGTAAATAGCAAAGAAGGGGGGCAATTTCTCTCAAATCCTGATTGGGTCTGGAATAGTACAATCCAGTGTTTGGAGATTGCATTATACTCAGATCTCCACTTTGGCTCATCCATGGTGGTCTCTCTCTCCTCGTAGCTCATCCACTACAACCTTCCTCCTGCAAATTTCCCCACTCGTACCTTTCTTTTCCTGTTGACTCTGCCATTATTTTTTCCCATATCTCCAGTCTTACCCTATGGCTCTCCCACTCCAACCCCCCACGTTGCCCCTCCAATACAGTTTTTGTGTGCTTTTCTCCTACCACCCCCTTCTTTTGTCTTTTGTGGTGCTCTATTAGATATTTAAAGGTTATGGATCTCTTGGATCTCTTCCGCTTCCGGAGAGGAGCCGAGGACGCAGCAGGCGTTTCCCCTCTGGATCCCCACATTGGGGCACTGAAACAGGACACTGGCAGCCCTTGGGTCTCTGGTGAAGTCAATGAGCCTGGAACTCAATTCTTTGAGGAATCCAAAGGCACTCCTACCCTAGGGGCCATGCATCTCAGACGCTATGGGAACAAAGGTGTATTGACCTTCTAGTCGCCTGTACTTAGTTGATTTTGATGTTTTCCTGTGGTTGGCTGCCCCACCTGTATGATCAGCACTGAAGTGTTTGTAGGTGTCAGCCAGGGCTGACACGTGTAGTCCCACACCATCTGTCTGCCTCTCTTCCAGAGATATATTGTGATGCCATCTGGGCAAAGTGTGGGATCATCTGGGTTTTGGCCTCCTAGGATGCAAGGTTCTCTCTGATGAGCACTGAGCTGAGGCACAACTCCTCTTGATGATGTCATTGACCTTGTTGTGTCTTGCATGCCCTTGGATTTTCCACAGTGCAACCCATGCAGTCCATATGGGTCTGCTTTCACCCTGTTGCAAATACACTTGTATTCAGTATAAATTGGGGCACCAAGATGGAGGGCCACTGCTACACGAAGGGATTCTGGATCTAGACGTGTGGCCATTGCCGACATGGGTACTACTGGAAGGAAGTCTCCTACATGGAGGGCAGACACAGCTCTGAGGGGGGGGGGACTTTCTCCTTGTCTGATGCTGCAGTACTAAGCATGGCATTAGCTATTTTTTCCACTAGTGGGTGGTCCCAGCTGGACTGTTTGTTATTTGTTGGATCTATGATGGGTGCTGGGGTTGCAAGAGCATCCCACTGATTTGAACATTCAGTGAAGCAGGATCGTGTATGCCTGTTAAAACACTCGGGGTTCAGGTAGGATATCTCTTACGAGGCTGTGCGATGCATGGGGAGGAGGAAAGGAAAGCTAGTAGAGCAATCTGGGAGGCTGTGCGAACACAAAGGCCGCCAAGTTTTACAGAGAGGGTTGCTTGCTCCCATTGAGAGTCGTCCAAAGGAAGGTTCAGGACTTTCACCAGCATGGACCTCAGAAGGGTGTCATACACATTTAAC
>NC_091180.1:14042378-14052378 GCF_040958095.1 Procambarus clarkii | reverse complement strand
CAAAAATGTCTCCGACGACCAGTGGGGCATGTAGTGGGGTACATAAATAATTGCACTGCTAGAATGTTCAATAACTATGTTAAGTGAAATAAGTACAAAGAAATATTTCTAGCAAAAGGAGAATTGCATTGAAAGGTCAGATGTGGGAGACGGGTGTTTTAGGCTTGTATATAAAGGCAATGGGTTTTTGAGACTTGTATACAGGAGGAATATTTGGGAGACATGCATACAGGAAGCAGGAGGAATGACCTCTCCTCCCCCCCTACCCCCGCAAAGTCATGCAACTGAAGGTGTTCAGTAAGTTATAGTTGCAAAAATTTAATAATCGGAATATTTCATGCAAAATCAGTAATGAAATACAGTACCTTAACATATCCCAATTATTTTGTATAATCCAACATATGCAGAATCTTTTTAAAAGATAATACTAGTTAGTTTTGTTACTTTTCAAGAAAATGTGCGGTTCCTAACATTGTGCATTGTGTTGTCACGACGGTCAACCTGCAGTAGGGTATGTGGTGATGCAACCCCAATTGTTATTTTTATTTTCTATACATATAACAAATCCCTTATGTATATTCCATTTAGCCCAGAGCTGCGTCCAACAACTCTAGATGTGCCTACAATTGTTGACCCTAGTTTTTGCTAATGGTGTAGTAAGGACAATTGTTCTCATCACAGTACAGACGTGAGTGTATGCTTTGGGTAAAATAAATTATTTTTATATGGAGGACTTTTTCACAATCGCTTTATTTTGATAGCCAATGTGAAGCATGTTTCATTGCCAACTGTTTGTCAAGATGTATTGAACACGAAATACAACACAATGTTTTTTGTTTCCCCTAGGTTATGCTCTCGCATAGAATGAGGGTTTGTGTTCCACTTAGTAGAATATGATATTATCATTACTATATAATGATATTCTGTTGACTGAAGTTCAGACTCCTATTTATCTCCTTACAAAAATAGTAATGTCAGTGCAAAAGCACAAGCATTACTTAGTTTATTTATGTATATATATATATATATATATATATAATTACGAATGCGTGATTCTATGTTTTTACGTTATAGCGTGCTGCTTTAGTACCTCATAGTGGGTTTTATATATATCATTGCTGCTGTTGCAGATTATGTAACCTTTTTATCTAATTCAATCTTGTAACTTGAAGCTTGAGAGATGTTACTATAGTAGAGCCTCATTTATTTCCAGTACAACGAATTCTTTTCTTATAATAAACAGGAAATCTTTAATTGAAAGTAAACAGGTCCAATATTTTTTTCAGTAAAATATTGTAATAAGCAAAGCAATTTTAATAGGCCTAGTCAGTACATTGTAATATATCTAAACATTAAGACAGTCAACATTCATTAATGTCTTTAAGGTAACGTGCATAACAAGAAAGATTTTTGTTTATGGAAAATACCTGGACTTACCTTTTGGCCTTAGACTTCCTTAAGTGTGCATTACAAATGACATGTAGCAATTCAATTTCAAGTTTCCTTGATCAGGAGTGTGAAGCTTCCATGCAAATTTGGATTTCAAGGTTATATGGGTCAATTTTCCAATGGGTATTAAATCCATATACAGTAGAACATTTTGTATAATGGAGAGGTAGGTGTTGGGGGGCCATCATTGGTGTTCCTGGAAAGCTAACATGGCACCCCGTGAATCCCTTATGGCGCCCATTAACCCCTGATGGCACACTTCCTCAACCTGGCAGTCTTTTTCAGCTGTACAGTATCTTGTTGTTCACGGCCCCAACATGAAATAGCCCATTTACCTTTCTTCATGTCTTCTGATATTGTTAAATAAAATTGTATACAGTATTACAACAACAAAAAAAAGACACCATAGTTGCCATCTAAGCCCTTGTGGGACCTGTACCACATTGGGCGCAATGTACTTGAAGCAAGCAATATTTGGTATGTTTGCATATCCACAGTCAGGCCAGGTAAATATTACTGCAAATTCTTTATACCCTTGACAGTATATGACTAGATGATCCATTGTAATGAAAAAAATAGATTTGCTTTTGATTGTGATCTTTTTTGTTTATTTTGTTACACGTTGGATTCTCGTGGCCAAGTCTGAATTCTATAATGTGTTCTATGCAGCATAATTTTCCGGGTGAATTTTGATGGAAATGTCCTACGTTTATTAATACAGTATTGGTTGAACTTTCAATACATTTGCAAAAACTGTAAGTATAATCATCCACTTGTTTGAATAAGTTCAATTTGTACATTCACCTTAATGTGTAAGGTATTTTTCACCTATTTTTTTTTTTTTTTTTTTAACTGCTTTAGATACTAAAGGTGTATTTGTTATTGTTTATCAGTGATCTTATTCACATACATTTTGTATTGTTTAGCAGTGATTTTGTTCATGATGCACGCTATTTTTGCATCAAGTTTTCTTTATGGTGGGTTAAATATTTGCTTCGAGAGTTTAGCCCATATGTGTAAGTACAGTATTCAGCTCTATGATATATACGCCTAAGTATTCAAGGTTTTCAAACGTGGAATCGACGCTGAAAATCTTTCTTGCATCACAGCGTGCCTGACTAGATAGCGTCAAAGAAGATTTTGCACTTGCAAGTTTTTTGTTATTGTTTTCCATCAGCACTGTATAAAGAAATTATTGTAAAATTCATATTATAGTGCACAGATTGAGGATAATCAAGGTTGTACTGTGTTAATTTTCCAAACTTCTGGAGTTTAACGAATAATTTTATATTGAAATTGGGTTTTAGAATGCTTTTATCTTCAAAGAATTATACAGTATATACAATTCCTGTGTGATCTCTCTTTGTGTAGTGCGAAGCTTAATACATTCCACCCTGTTGGAACCATGTCTGATTTATTTATATATATATATATATATATATATATATATATATATATATATATATATATATATATATATATATATATATATATATACTTACATACATACAGTTTAGACTCTTGAAAGCCATTGAAATTCATACTATTAGCATTGTACATGGTGCAGGAAAAATATATTTTATATGTATATTCTGTATACTTGTATGGCATTTCTTAGGGTCAAAATATTGCAGTATCATGGTTTCAATAATAATAATTTATTACAATACCATTTCCACATATAAATTGATTTGTATTAATTGTATCTTAGGACCCTGGCTTGACCTGATATTTTGTTAAAAGGGTTATCCCAGTAGGCAACTCTTTTTAAGGACAAACATAGTACAAACATTTTTTTGGTTGTATCGTGTTCATGCAAGATAATTTCTGCAAAAAGGTTTTTATTATATTTTTCTATTCTCTTGTGATTGCATATATTTTATCCAGTTACTTTGAGTATGTATTTATCGATTCCTGTTCAATACAGTATATTGAGAAGTTACCGTTTCTAAACTTTATGGAAGTAATCTACATAATGGGCGATTTAAATTATTGAAAAGTATATATTGTTACTAATACATTTTTGGAGTGTAATATTCACTAGCTTAAATATTTATTTATACAAAAAGGTAGAAATGTTGTGTATATATATATATAGCACAAGTTCGTTCTATCATAAATTGATTAATTTACTGAAATGCAAATTTAGTTCTAAATACACAATGAAATCACAATAACATGATATTATCTGTGAGAAAATCTGTGAAGCATGACGGCCTTTAACCAGCATCCTGGGTACCCCAGACGCCCTTCCTTTAGCACATCATGGTCCATGGGTTGAAGACGTGTGTCTGAGGTAGGCCAGACGCCCTTCCTTTAGCACATCATGGTCCATGGGTTGAAGACGTGTGTCTGAGGTACCCCAGACGCCCTTCCTTTAGCACATCATGGTCCATGGGTTGAAGACGTGTGTCTGAGGTAGGCCAGACGCTCTTCCTTTAGCACATCATGGTCCATGGGTTGAAGACGTGTCTGATGTAGGGCAGACGCTCTTCCTTTAGCACATCATGGTCCATGGATTGAAGACGTGTGTCTGAGGTAGGCCAGACGCTCTTCCTTTAGCACATCATGGTCCATGGGTTGAAGACGTGTGTCTGAGGTAACGCAGGATGCTGGTTCTATCTTCCCGTCCTGTTCCAAAGAATTTCTCGTGGTTCTTAATTCTTGTGCACTTATGTCGATGTCACTTTATTAGTGAATTCTTGTAACATGTAGATTACTTATTACAAGAACTGATTAATAAGCTCTTAAAGAACTTATTAATCTGATATAAGCTCTTGAGAACTAAAGAACTGATAAAGTGTACTGTAATCTCTTAAAGAGAAGGTTTAGTGCATCATGGGAGAACTTGCCAACATTTGATCATTAAACCCCATGTCTTCCAAAAGATAATTTGATTGCAATTTTAATAAAAGTAGAAGGCTTAGTAAGCCAAAAAAAAACAGAAGGAAAGAGATGTACACTTTTGCAAAAGGTGATACTCATAATTCGTGAGGTTTTCCTGGAATAACCTTTTGTTTTCAGTTTGACATCCATTTTGTCCATTTTCTCTAATGTTCCATTGTCCATTTTCTTTAATGTTTGCAATGCAGCTGACTACTTGAGTTGTCGTAGTTCTAAGTTCAGCATACCACCCTTTTTCATATTCTGAGGCAGTTATTAAATGCTGAAAAAATGTTTGCGAGTTGTAATTTGGTTACCCAGATATGAAATATTGTTGTCTGTTATAAAAGTGGTCAGTACACATGCATCTTGTAACTATAAATATAGTATTAATTATAAAATATATTTTGTATCAAAATAGCAAAGTAAATAAATAATTTATGAAGCTATTTGATTTTTCCTAAGTCCTATGAAGTCCTCATTTTATATTGATTTGGCATAATCAGAAATACAATTATCTATTTAATAATTTGCAACATGACATCCTGAATGGTATGATATGTTTTTTTGGGAGACACTGTACAGTACTATTATTAGAAATACATTTGTACACAATTACTTTCTCTTAGCTTAGGAGGAAATTTATTGAAAATTTATTGATAATTGTCATCCCTCTTAACATTTTAAGGTGCAAATTACTGTCTCCTCATCAACAACATTGAGTTATGTTAAAAAGTATATGTACTTTTTTACATATAAATGTATATATAAAAGCTCAAGTACACATGTTAAAGCTTAAGTACAAAAACCTCTCCATGGTGCCTCCTTGCCGTGGTGAGGGGCTCACGTACACCTCCCTGGGACCGGTGTGGGTTGCCTGTGCTCCCTCACCTGGCCCCCTTTTTGGGTGGTGTATGTGCAGAAGGGCACCACGTAGGAGGCCTTGTGAGCCATCAAACCACCCGCTGCAGGGGTCGCCCTGAGTGGATGGTTGGGTATCCAGGCTGGGGCGATAGGGGGAATGGGGTCTGAGCACAAGTGTGGGAGAATGGACCATGTAGTAGGACATAACTGTTGAAAAGGGGGAGCACCGTTGTGGACGACGCATCCTGCCTGCACTGGCCCACGCTCGGCCTCCCTGGGAGGGGGTATCCCTTGGTTCCAGGTCCCCAACCTTTAAATTGATTCATGCATGGATGACGACACGACTTCTCTTACCCAGACTCATGGGGTGGGCGACCAGGCCCCTGAGTCTGACTGTCCTGGAAGACCTGGCTCTGTGGCCCCCGCTACAGGGCCCGGTTTAGGCCCAGACCGGACTACTCCTTCCTGCTCCCCTCCCTCCTATGTGGTTGGGTCGAGCCCACAAGCCCTCTGTGGTGACCACCTCGTCCCCTTGCACGGCTCCATCTCTCATTGTGACTACTGCGCCTTATGACCTATCTCTAGAGGTTCTCACCACCGTACCCGCCACAGCCGCTCTCGTATGCTCCCTTCCCATACTAATTCGTACCATACCTTGTTTGGTCCTGCTACGTGGACTAAGTACTTTGACCTCCATCCTTTGGATTCAACTCCTGACGATTTTTCCCTTCATAAGCATCTTGTTGATTCAGTAGATGCCTCTGTTACTTTCAACCCCACTCGTGTCGTTGCTGCTGCTCCTCGGGATGCAGCTACTCGCTTGGCCGCCTTATCCTGCATTGGCGAGACCCCTGTTCGGGTCTCCAAGAACGCTCGTTTAAATGCCAGTGTTGGCACTGTTCTACCGCACCATGTTGCGACCGGTGTTCGGAATCTAAAGGACTGCTACGAGGATATCAAGCGTATCCTCGATGCCTAAGGCCATTCTGTCCTTCAGGTGGATACGTTTACTCGTCCCCCTCGTGGTCGTCGCCATCTGCCCCTTCGGGTTGTGAAAATTAATTTTGATGGTAGGACCCTTCCGCCCTCTGTCATTTTTGCTGGTGTCAGATGCTCCGTTCAGAAGTATATTCCATCTCCTCAGCTCTGTAACAGGTGCTGGAAGTTTGGGCATGGTGCCCTCAAATGCTCTAGTCCTGTCTCTTTGTCCCATGTGTGGAGATGAGGGTCACTCTAAGTTGGAGTGCTCTCTCCCCCCAGGCCCACTGCCTCAATTGCGGTGAGGCCCACCCTACCTTCTCCCGCACGTGTGTACGTTACAAACTTGAGGCAGCCGTCCTCAACTTAAGCATTTGCACCATTTGTCTTTTCTTTAGGCGAGGCGCCAAGTTCATCGTCTTCCCCCCCCCCCCTTTCGCTGGCGTCTCTTATGCTCACATGTTGCACTCTTCCTCTCCTTGTCCTTCCCACCTTCCTCAGTCTCACAACCGTTTCCAGACCTTAGACCCAGACACGACCACCTCCTCCGTTCCTTTACGTTCTGTGCCAGAGGGTCCCCCTCCTGGTTCTCTGTCTTGGGTTCCCCTTCTTTCTACCCAGTCTGTCATGTCTACTGTGCCTTCTTTCTCCTCTCCCTCTGATCCTCCTTCCCGTCATTCTCCACCGTCTCTTGGCTCTCCATACCGCCTGTCTGTGCGGGCTGATGTCCATCGCTCTCCCGGAGATCATGTTGTTCGCTCTCGTTCTTCTTCTCCCATTGAGACGCTCGAGTCTGTTGCCCAGTACATTGCTGCTGGGACACCTGTCTCTTTGAGTCAGGAGCGAAAGCCTGGCTCGTCTCCTTCCTCCTCCCCGGCAGGTAAGAAGGCTTAGCTTTCTTCTTCGCCCCTTATCTCTGACTCGAGCAAAATTTGTGATTTTTTGTGATTCGAACAAAATTCGTCAGTGAAGCGCTTGTTCCGGATATGTTCGAATGTCAGCAGTTGTGAGTCGTGTGTAAACTGCTTTTCATTCATAAACAGGGGGTTTGGCGGGTGCATGGAATCACTTTTGGATCTTTGTTTGGAGGACGGGCTGTTTATAGCGAAGTGGTTCGAACAAAACTCGTCAGTGAAGCACTTGTTCCGGAAGTGTTCGAACGAAATCAGTTGTGAGTCGTGTGTAAACCGTTTTTCATTCATAAACAGGGGGTTTGGCGGGTGTATGGAATCACTTTTGAATCTTTGCTTGGAGGACGGGCTGCAGCGATGCATTAATTAAGAAATGTTCGAACGTCATCAGTTGTGAGTCGTGTGTAAAGCGTTTTTCATTTTTTTTTTTTTTTTTTTTTTTTTTTTTTTTTTTTGAGATATATACAAGAGTTGTTACATTCTTGTACAGCCACTAGTACGCGTAGCGTTTCGGGCAAGTCCTTAATCCTATGGTCCCTGGAATACGATCCCCTGCCGCGAAGAATCGTTGTTACATCCAAGTACACATTTTACTGTTGCGTTAAACAGAGGCTACAGTTAAGGAATTGCGCCCAGTAAATCCTCCCCGGCCAGGATACGAACCCATGACATAGCGCTCGCGGAACGCCAGGCGAGTGTCTTACCACTACACCACGGAGACTGCTTAGACCGCATTCATAAACGAGTTCTGGCGGCTGGATTAATTAACGAGCATTTGGCCTGTGCCTCTACGGTCGGGCTGTTACCCACCATTCACAGCTGATGACGTCTGAACATTTCTCAAACAATGCATCCCTGACGACCTCTTGTTCGAAACGCAACTCTGTAAATACTTCACTCACGTACTACAATTACAATCACCAAAAGAAAGTAAACGCCTAACTATACATTGAACTTTATATAATATTAATTTATATATGAGAACCAACCTATTTTTAATACACAACACGTTAAATGTGATTGTGCCTTAGGAGATGGCCACTGTTTAAATGTGCCTAGCCTGAGGATAGATAAGGTTGTCCCTCAATCAACATCTTAGTATGTGTTTACTAAACAGTTTGGGAGCTCCGAGGCGCTACAAGGTTCAATATAACAAATAACCTTGGGTTGCGAATGACCTTATGAGGGTTTCCCCCGGGGCAGCCGGTGTAAGCAGATATCTAATTGTTATCCCTGAATAACTACCAAACGATATTGGACTGCCTTTTTGTGCCGGCTGACCGCCCTGCGGGTAGCCAGTTTTCCATAGTGGCAGACCGAGTGTAGACCGGCATGGGCCACCTCTCCGCCGGTCTGATATCGTCGGCGTGCGGTTTTCCAGTAGTGTGTGTGTGTTATCTTGAGGCAAGTCTTGAGCTGCTCTGAAGGCCCTGATGAAGATGTAGTTACTATGCTGCAACAGCCGTGACTGTCAAGGCTGCCAAGGTATGTTTACGCAGTTTTCTGAGCGACTATGAAGGGGGAAATCGGTTAGGCTACCCATGGGCACTTGACAAAGTGCGTTAATTTACGCAAATTTATTCGTATATATAGCGGTGCGTGAGGCACTCTAAACTCCCTAACGACACCCTTATAAAAATACGTGTACGGAATGGCACACACAGGGGTGATAAATAATCCTCACTATAGGACGTCCCACCGTGACGGAAGCCTCAGGCCATGTGATTAGTTTTCTATTTCGTGGGAGGCTTCGTACATCCTTAAAGTGTGGGATTGTCAGCCACCTAGCTGCTATTGCTCTGTTAAGATGATTGGCGATCAACTTGTTCCGTAAGGATGATTTTCCCTGCTTCATCACGGAGATGCTTGCCCCCAGTAGCGTGTGGTGGCGCATTTGATATTCTTGTTGGGTTAGTATCGCTCCGGAGTGGGCTGAGTACCGGCGTGAGTCAGCTGGACCGTTGACCGTTCCTCCTGCTGCTGCTAGAGCCAGTGTGCTGGGCCCCGGGGGAGACGTCTGGGCTGTGTGAGGTTAGTTTAGTTCACTTATTATGCACCCCATACCCATCTTGTGGGTGGTAGTGGAAAGTGTTAGACCACATAATGGGCTCAGGGACTAAACCTCGCACTTCATTTAGCTAAGCAAGTTACAGTCTTGATGAGCTAGTTACAAAATTCAATGCACACCGTCACATCAACAATGGGCTCGAGACCGACCACAAGTACAGTTTCTAAATTAAGCAACTGACATGTGGAGAGCGGCACCGCTCCTGTGCCAGGTAAGTCCACTACGGGCTCACCATAGCCCGTGCTACTTGGCCCGCTCCTGTGCCAGGTAAGTCCACTACGGGCTCACCATAGCCCGTGCTACTTGGCCCGCTCCTGTGACAGGTAAGCTACGGGCTCACCATAGCCCGTGCTACTTGGAACTTGTTCCGAGTAGCTGAATCTATAACAACAACAAACAATGTGGAGAGCTAGTGTCACAATTGATATGTTTATCCTGCCCACCGCCCCCCCCCCCATCCAGTGGGCAGCGGTGGATAGGTTACAATCACTTGATACTTAGTGATCACCTACAGTTAGCAAACTGGAGATATTTGTCTAAGATTTCTGGTAGCAGATCATTTTGAATTAAATATTTACACACCTCTTGAACATTTTTTATAGAATTGTCTCTGAATTCACGTATCTTTTCGCACTCCATCACATAGTGACGGAGGGTGTGCGAATAATTTTGTTGACACAGTTTACATTTGGTCAGGTCTACATCGGCAGATAATGAGAATTCCCAGAGATACTTGTAACCGAGTCTAAGCCGAGCAGTAGTAACATCTAGAAGTCTGCTGATTTTATTGGATGAACCATAGATGTGTGGCTCCTCTTGCATGATAGTATGGTGATAGATGGAATTT
>NC_091180.1:13954878-14037378 GCF_040958095.1 Procambarus clarkii | reverse complement strand
TGGGATTAGGCACTAGGCTTAGCTACTACCTGGGATTAGGCACTAGGCTTAGCCACTACCTGGGATTAGGCACTAGGCTTAGCCACTACCTGGGATTAGGCACTAGGCTTAGTTACTACCTGGGATTAGGCACTAGGCTTAGTTACTACCTGGGATTAGGCACTAGGCTTAGTTACTACCTGGGATTAGGCACTAGGCTTAGTTACTACCTGGGATTAGGCACTAGGCTTAGTTACTACCTGGGATTAGGCACTAGGCTTAGTTACTACCTGGGATTAGGCACTAGGCTTAGCTACTACCTGGGATTAGGCACTAGGCTTAGCCACTACCTGGGATTAGGCACTAGGCTTAGTTACTACCTGGGATTAGGCACTAGGCTTAGCCACTACCTGGGATTAGGCACTAGGCTAAAATATAAAAGTCCCTAGACTTTCATCCTCTTCGACTCTTCAATACAATTACTGAAATCCTTTGCTCTTATTTCGTGCATCTATTTCCACAACAGTTCTTTCAGATTCCATTCGGATAACAGGACGTTAATTGCACGTTGAAAATGATTTACATAAATCCATGTGAGTAATGAACGTTACAGGAATATACAGAATAAATGATTTGGAATGCTCCCAATTTATCTTGGCTGCATGTATTTACATAGAACGATATATATTATCGTACGTTTATTAAACTTTCATCAACTATATCCCTCAGTAAGGCAAAACATTATAAGGACTAAATGTTATATCATTCGTCCATAAGAGCTTTATAGCTCGGCATTCATTTGTTTTAAATTCGCCAGATGCTGCCTTGTTTACGATGTGAAGTTGCGCGGGAAATCGGATTGGATCTTCCTCTCTAATATTAAATTTAGGTTTGTATCCTGTCTGTGCCCTAGTGTGTCTTTAATGGCTTATATTATTGACGTAGTTTATTGTATTCGCTTTGTTTAGCGTTTTACTTCGTCTATACTTATATACGAATTAATACACTTGGTTGAATATTAACATAGCGTAGTGTTTTTTAAGTGATCGTTGAATATCAAGTAATCACTGTCTATCAGTCATTAAGGAGCCTGTTCTCAGACCAAATTCATTACAATGAGCAATCACACTCACCTTTAAACCACTTGGTTAGCTATCTATATATATTTGTGATAGTCTAAATGCATATTACGGTTCCAGTAATAGTCTACCTGTAAACTGGCACATTAATCCTTGTCGTAAACGAAGATTATTCTCAGCTTTTAACTTTATTGTATTATAAATCGTTGATTTAAAATATAAAAAGTGGATGCTGAAAACGTTTTCGTTGAGTGTACCCGAGAATTCGATTCACAGAAAGCCAAATTCCTCAAATAGTTTTTGAATTCCATATTTCACATTATTTTCAACAATATACCGTATTAACGTAACCAAATGTAGCAAAAACCTAACCAAACCTTAACCTAAAGTAACTTTAACCTAACCATGGAGAGAGTAGATAATGGCACTAGTTATGTAGTCGTTCGCAATCCATTTCCTTGAGTGGATCTCCTCCCTGAGGATAGCCGTGTTCTTCACGTGTGCCCCAAAGAATGAGGTGATTTTTTGAAATGCTATGTCCAAGATTACCATCCGAGTTGCCGGCGGGGAAGTGGTTCAAATAGCTTCGGCTATCACTTCCTTATGTCCGGCCATGATGTTCAAGCGGATTAAGGCACCCTGTAGTTACCAGTTGCGTTGCTCCTGGGAGTATGGGTTCGAGTCACTTCTGGGGTGTGAGTTTTCAGTCATATATATATATATATATATATATATAACTTTAGACACACCCACCCACCAGGAGACGCGAACCTTGGCCATCAATATGGCAGGCACGCACTTGTATCCACTACACCATACTCAGAGCCCTAAAGAGCTCTGGGGGTTAAAATACCCCGGAATTCCAACCTTTTTAGGGCTCTGAGTATGGTGTAGTGGATACAAGTGCGCACCTGCCATCTTGATGGCCAAGGTTCGCGTCTCCTGGTGGGTGGGTGTGTCTAAAGTTCTACACTTCAGACTTGTGGTTTAAAGCATGTCAGTGCATATATATATATATATATATAGTATAGAGAGGGGGTGGAGGTAGGGGGGAAGACGTAAAGGGGGAGAGAATGGGGTGAGTGGGACCCCTCCCTGCCCCTCTCATCCATTTTAGTGTACCGGTAATAATTGATGAGGGTGAACAATGTAACACCCAGGACCTCCCCCCCCCCCTTAGAGTTCACACCCAGGGAAGCCTTCTCCAAGAGGTCAGCCCAGATGACCTCCGGTTTATCTTGTATATTGATTAAAAATTCCTGGGTTAGTCTTAGTCAGCATAGTTTCAAGTATGTAATATTTCATGCAAGGAAATTAGACTCCAGATTCTTATGTGTAAACATCCCTGGATCTCCCCCTTTTGGCCAGGTCAGAGGTCAGTCACACACGTAATTAATAACTCCTCTCTTGAAGAGTGTATGGTGAATGTCAAACAAGCTTTTTGAAATATTTCTTGAGTGTTTGTACACTTTTGGTGGGTAGCAACAGCAGATCTCCCCCTCCCCCCTGTGGGGGGTTGTATATAGAGGGCCTGTAGGAACATAGGAGAGGCAGAGGGCGGTACACCGGGATCGAGAGCGGGGCTGTGAAGAACATCTCAGCCAGGGAGAGACAGATAGCTTAAGGTAATGTGTGTGATCTCTGAGTTTTTGTTCCATGTCCAAATTTCTTAACTTTTTGCCAGTGTTAGGATAGGATTTATAATTGGTGATTGACATAATTTTGGTCTCAATAAACTTATGTGAAATTTCCCGTCTCTGTCAATTGTTGAATCCTCTTAGCCTTTTGGATATAGTGGCTGACAACCGTTTTCATAATTAATGACAGTCATAGAAGTACTCTCCAAGTCAAGCAATGTTTCTTGCCTCGTTGCTTGATATAGTTTCAATGGTCAAAGGCAGATGGTGGCAGCGTATTTCATCCTGTGTTAGCATCTCCTTGTTGGCAGTGTACTTTGTAGTCCCGGTGTAACCATCATATGTCAGCCCATAACAGTGTTACCAAGTGCAACCAATGGGGAAGTGTTACTCAGGATAGTTTAGTGTTCCATTATAGTGGTGTTCCATTATAGTGGTACATTTTAGTGGCGGTGTTATACAATAGAGCGGTGTTACAACAATTTTAAGAGGTATATAAGAACATTCACACTTTAACCCTGTCGTTCATCCACACCCGCCTGGCCAGTCATTCATCACCCACACACACCCGCCTGGGCCAGTCATCCACTACCCACACCCACACACACCCGCCTGAGCCAGTCATCCATCACACGCACACCCGCCTGGCCAGTCATCCATCACCCTCCACAACACTGCCCCTTGGTGATAATTTCATTAATGAATCTGGTTCAAACCAAACAATCCTTTCCACATAGTCTCGAAGGGTCATTAGTGCCTGTAATGATCGTTTATCTGCCCTTGTTATATTCACCGGTGTTGTTGACCCGAAATTTAAGCCTAAGTACATCAAGGTTTTCCTGTAACGTCTCGCAAATTAGAGAGAGAGAGAAAGCTCAGAGAGGGAGGGAGGTAGAGAAGTGGAAGGGAGGGGGTGAGGAAAGGTGGTTAGGAGAAGAGGAATGTTGTAGGAAATGGGAAGGGAGGGAAAGAGGTAGAAAAAGTAGGAAAGTGCTAGAAAGTGCTGCCAACCTCCATTCAATAGTTCATCTTAAGACAAGGAACTTGTCTGTACCACAATGTTATCTGATGTTATCACGTGATAACTGTTGTTTAAGATTCGCTACTTGAAACAAAAAGTTTTAAGTAGCACGGGCTATGGTGAGCCCGTCTCCGGATAACGTGACAACTGTTAGTATACACACAGTATGGGGCCTCGTAGCCTGGTGGATAGCGCGCAGGGCTCGTAATTCTGTGGCGCGGGTTCGATTCCCGCACGAGGCAGAAACAAATGGGCAAAGTTTCTTTCACCCTAAGTGCCCCTGTTACCTAGCAGTAAATAGGTACCTGGGAGTTAGTCAGCTGTCACGGGCTTCTTCCTGGGGTGTGTGTGTGGTGTGGAAAAAAAAAATAATAGTTAGTAAACAGTTGATTGACAGTTGAGAGGCGGGCCGAAAGAGCAAAGCTCAACCCCCGCAAAAACACAACTAGTAAACACACATCATATAGTCAAGAATCTTTAAGACATAAAACTTTAGAGTGCTCTATGCTCTAACTTTCACTATATCATAGCAAATCAAAGCTCTAGGAATCAGAATTAAGGACAATTTAAAAACAAATTAGACATTTGTGTATATATTTACTCTTATGGGTACCATAATTCGTACACTTCACTCGCTGTTGAAGTCAGTAGTTACTCTGGGAGTTAGCCAACTGTTGTTGCATGCTGGAAATGTCGGTAGAGTCCCCCCTTAACCCCCCCCCCCTCCCTCAAGGTCCAAGTCTGAAGTATATAATATATAAATATTATATAAGGTATATAAATACGTCGGGCACCATTGGGTACATTAATTAGTTTAGTCTCCCCTCCCACCCTCCTAGTCTACCCCCATGTTATTTTCCTCTCTGTCATATCACCCTTCTTCCTTGCCCTCTCTCTCCTTTTTTTCCCTTTTCAATTCCCCATCTTCTCCGGCCCTAAAACCTCAAACAGATTTCTCCATTTTTATTAGAAGGGTGCCCTGTTGTACCCCAAGTCTCTCTCTTTCCTGTCTTTCCATCCTTTTCTCCCCCTGTTCCCCCACTCATCACCCCTTCTCCCTTCCCCTTCGTAGACTCTCCCCTTCCCACCATTTTCTTCCCTCTCCTCCCTTTCAGAACATTTATTACGAAGCACTGAAACGACTGTATGGGTCTTAGAAAATATATTATGATCAGGAAATACTCCAGGAAAATCACACCAGATATTTCAGATTTCATGAAGAATCACACCACGGATTGGGTTCCGCTATTCCTGCCCGACCCCCCGACCCCCAGAGTCAGGGCTATAGTGGTCAGTGTATTAGGAGCCTCAGGGTTCGATTCGCCTAAGGAGTTAGGCAACTGTTGTGGTCTCCATCATGAGGCAGATTACTAGTTGGATAATGGGACCCTCGATACATTAACTTGGCAATGGAACAGACCTTATCCTGTTTATGTCAGTCCCCCTACCACCCTCCAGTCACCCTGCAAAGTTTATTAGTATCAGCCTCGACAATTATTTACTTGATGTATTTATATTATAATTTTCTGCACACAAAAATGGCACAGGTGATACAGTGCCAAAAATATATGAAGCCATTTTGCACAAAGACGGAATAATTCTGCCATTTATTTGACAAACGATATTTGGCTTCCTAGTATATCAAGGGATTTTTTTGGGGACCTCGTTCCATTAATCAAAAAATTATTGAATACATGGGTGACTTAGGTGGGTGGTGGTGGGTGGTGGTGGGGGGGGTGCAGCTGGGTGTTTAAGTGCATTTTAGAATGTTAAGTGATAAGGGACCCACGTGTGTGGTTCAAGTGTGTGTTAAGTGGAATTTTAAGTGTGAAGAGACAGGGGTGAGATGGGATGAGAGAGAGAGAGAGAGAATATTCAAGTCTTTCCTTCTCCTGTATTATTATTTTATCCTTGTAATTATCATTCTCTTCATCTTCATTATCCTTCTCCCCATTTTCTTGTCTCCTTGTCGCTCTTTCCCTGCTCCTTCCTAATCCTTTTATCCTGATTTGTATTCTTTATTGCTTGTTTCGCCTTTACATTTTTTGCTAAATTTATCCATGTCTCTGTCTCCCGCTATCACATTCTTCACCTAATGCAACAAGTCTTAGTGCAGACTTTTGTCCAAAACGCTGCGCGTATTAGAGACTTTAGAAATCGTTTATACTAGCTTTAACTAGAAATTCAACATTCTGCTTGTATCTCCATATGAACTTTTACAAAAACAAATTTATTTATTTATTTATTTATTTGTTTGTTTTGTCATTTATTTATAAGCGTAATTGTTGCTTCTGGCTTCTCCCATTCTTCTTCGTTTTCTTAGCGTTTGCCAGCTCCCAACAGTCTTCTTTCCTCCTACCCCCTGTGCCATGTTTATTCCCTCTTCTTTCTCCTACATTCTGATATTCCTTCCTCGTGCAATATGCTAGGGGGTAAAATGTAGGTGCTTTTGTGTTGTGTGTGTGTGTGTGTGTGTGTGTGTGTGTGTGTGTGTGTAGGGTGGGAGAGGGGTTTCTGTGTGTGTACTCACCTAATTGTGCTTGCGGGGGTTGAGCTCTGGCTCTTTGGTCCCGCCTCTCAACCGTCAATCAACTGGTGTACAGATTCCTGAGCCTATTGGGCTCTATCATATCTACATTTGAAACTGTGAATGGAGTCAGCCTCCACCACATCACTTCCTAATGCATTCCATTTGCTAACTACTCTGACACTGAAAAAGTTTTTTCTAACGTCTCTGTGGCTCATTTGGGTACTCAGCTTCCACCTGTGTCCCCTTGTTCGCGTCCCACCAGTGTTGAAAAGTTCGTCCTTGTTTACCCGGTCGATTCCCCTGAGGATTTTGTAGGTTGTGATCATGTCCCCCCTTACTCTTCTGTCTTCCAGTGTCGTGAGGTGCATTTCCCGCAGCCTTTCCTCATAACTCATGCCTCTTAGTTCTGGGACTAGTCTAGTAGCATACCTTTGGACTTTTTCCAGCTTCGTCTTGTGCTTGACAAGGTACGGGCTCCATGCTGGGGCCGCATACTCCAGGATTGGTCTTACATATGTGGTGTACAAGATTCTGAATGATTCCTTACACAGGTTCCTGAACGCCGTTCTGATGTTAGCCAGCCTCGCATATGCCGCAGACGTTATTCTCTTTATGTGGGCTTCAGGAGACAGGTTTGGTGTGATATCAACTCCTAGATCTTTCTCTCTGTCTGTTTCATTAAGTACTTCATCTCCTATTCTGTATCCTGTGCCTGGCCTCCTGTTTCCACTGCCTAGTTTCATTACTTTGCATTACTTTGCATTACTTTGTGTGTGTGTGTGTGTGTGTGCGAGCTGTTGTCGGTAATAGTAATTTGACAGTTGTTAAAGAATAGTAATTATTGGTGAAGATTGCTGCAAGGGTCGTGTTGTTGCTGATCTTAATATGTTGTTGAACGCTATGATATCTGTTGAAGTAACAATGATAGAAAAAAGATGGCGGCTGATTACATCGCTTAATCTATATTTAACCTGCATAACTATCCAAACGTTCTTAATATATATTAAGAACGTTTGGATAGTTTGGATATTTGATTGGATATTATACAATATATATATATATATATATATATATATATATATATATATATATATATATATATATATATATTCTGCGAGAAAAGCCGCCAAGGCAACCGGTTTCCTGCCTAATTTCCCCCGCGCGAAAACAAAAGCGCCTCGTCAGCAATGACGTCACTAGTAAACAAACATTGCATTGTGGGTCAGCGCGGGAGTTTTAAAACAAAAGCTGACAGTGATCTTGACAACCAATGCTCTTTATCTATAAGATTTTTCTTGTTCCATTTCAACAAATTGTAACAAAAATATGCAGGTACCAGTTATAATGTGTGGAGACAGCAGGTCAGGGCGACGGTAAACTTACAGTAGTGATAGCGTAGTTTCAGCTTAAACTACTGTTGGGTTAAAATAACTGCGTAGGAGGATAATAGAAGCTAATCTTAATGAAACAAAAATGTACACGAGATAAACTTGGTCTTGCAATCACTGCTAGATACGCAGACGTTCCCGGGACCCCTTTTCATGATATTTAGCTCATCCGATAATCTATTCTAAAAATAAAAAAAAAACAATAGGATGACTTGTTTCAAGCGTAGGATAGACACATATAGTTTGGGTGGATATAAACAAGAGTTGCTTAGTATGGGCCAACAGGCTTTCTGTTTTTTTCATTATGTTGTATGCAACTTGTCTCAACATGTCCTTAGGGTGTGTTCATTCCATCCAGCGGCCGACCCCAAAGCTCGTTAATTAATTTGAACATGTTTATTCTAAATAGAAGTTTTCTTAAGTATAAAATATTATTGTATATTCTCATATTGTGAATATTTTGTCGTAGATTAGATTAGGTGTTTAGGTTCTGTTGGTGATTATTTGTGTTTGCAAATGTATCACTCACGTTCTATATAGTTGCGATTTGAACAGAGGTCGACAGCGAAGCGCTGTTCGAGAAGTGTTCGAAATGTCATCAGTTGTGAGTCGCATAATCCGTCCTCGTCAACAACGGCCAAGTGCTCGTTAATCCGGCCGCTAAACAATCAGTTTACGAATGAAAAACGGTATAAACACCAATCCACTGACGACGTTTCGAACATGTCTCGAACGACGCTTCGCCCACGACCTCTGTTCGATCAGCCCGTCCTCCAAACAAAGACCCAAAAAGTGATTCCATGCACCCGCCAAACCCCCAGGTGTTTATGAATGAAAAACGGTTTACACACGGCTCACAACTGATTTCGTTCGAACACTTCCGGAACAAGTGCTTCACTGACGAATTTTGTTCGAACCACAACGCTGTAAATGCTTCACCCACGTACTACAAATTTAAATAATCGCCAACAGAACCTAAACACCTAACCTATGCCTATATGTGCACAATATGCTATTATAATATTAATTTATATGTGAGAAAATTCCCGTTTTCAATGAACAGCGTGTACGAATTTATGAATGCGTAATTTGTGGGGTCGACCGCTGGATGTAAAGGACTTGAGTCGAGGACGGGTTGGTTCGATTCCCAACTCTACAAATCCCGGCCGGGACAGAAATGATTGGGCACATTTCCTCTCTCCTAATGCCTCTGTTCACCTAGCAGTAAGTAGTTACCCAGGAATTAGTCATCTTGTTGTGGGGTTGCATTCGGGGGGGGGGGGACCTCGATATAAGCCTAACATGTATACATATACACTCTGTCTGCCTGTCCCCCACTGACGTGTGTTAAAGATAGCACAAGTTAGGTGTTATCGATTCCGCCACAGAAGTGTCCACAAGGCGCCATTCAGCTGATCAGAGAACAAATGCTATCTATTACGGTACGATAATTTTTCCCCTTAGGTACGATGTTGTTAAACTATTGCCTATTAAACACCGTCGCGTCCGTCATTGTCCGTCGGGGACGGACAGTCATGTAGCCCCGTCATTAATCTCGCGGAAACGAGCGACACACTTTAGCTGGACGGGAATTATCTCATTAGTTACGAAAAAGTTTGAGATTAATGATTGTTGGACTCTGAACTGCGTTCACGGGCTTAATGCTGCCGCGGTCACACGAACCTGACACAATAGAATTAAAATTAGCAGCAGCAAGAACAGCGGCAGCAAGAACAGCAAATGCAGATAGAGTTTTGTCGTTGTTTAAGATTCAGCTACTCGGAACAAAAAGTTGCAAGTAGCACGGGCTATGGTGAGCCCGTAGTGGACTTACCTGGCACAGGAGCGGGGCAAGTAGCACGGGCTATGGTGAGCCCGTAGTGGACTTACCTGGCACAGGAGCGGGGCAAGTAGCACGGGCTATGGTGAGCCCGTAGTGGACTTACCTGGCACAGGAGCGGGGCAAGTAGCACGGGCTATGGTGAGCCCGTAGTGGACTTACCTGGCACAGGAGTGGGGCAAGTAGCACGGGCTATGGTGAGCCCGTAGTGGACTTACCCGGCACAGGAGCGGGGCTGTAACTTGAAGAATAATCTTTTCCCTTGTATTTTGTATGTGGTGAACTTGTCTCCCCTGTGTTTTTATCCAGTGATGTGAAATTCATTCAGCCGTTACTCAAACCCGCCCATTTCCACACTTTGGCCTCCAGTGCCATACATATCAACGTCTCCAGCTTGTGTGTTCGACGAGATGTAAACTTTACAGTGGCGCTGCATATTCCAGAATTAATCTGACGTACGTGGTGATCTCCCCGACTCCTTGTTTAGGTTTCTGAAGCCTATTATGTGCCACAATTTTGACGATATCCACCGTTATCTTGAGATGATTTCGGGGCTTTAGTGTCCCCGCGGCCCGGTCCTCGACCAGGCCTCCACCCCCAGGAAGCAGCCCGTGACAGCTGACTAACACCCAGGTACCTATTTACTGCTAGGTAACAGGGGCATCAGGGTGAAAGAAAGTAATGTTAAGCTTCCTCGGACAGATGAACATTGATTTCATCAGGTTACATTTATTCTAGTCTGCCCTAAACGCCAGTCCCCGTGGCGCAGTGGTAAAGCACTCACCCTGCGCCTCGCAAGGGCTTTGGCCTGGGTTCGACTTCAGCCCTGGGGAGGATTGGCCGTGCGCTAATCCTATATATATATATATAATATATATATATATATATATATATATATATATATATATATATATATATATATATATATATATATATATATATAGGTCTTCTGGTAGTTAACCCTCAGTTAACTACCGAGGGTTAGCATTGGCAACTACCAATGCCCCGTGAGGGATGGTCCCTAACGAGGCCTCTCATTTGGTGGTGTGGACAACCAGGCTGTTAGACGTCGCTGCTCGCACTCTGACGGATTACACCAAACAGTGAAAATCAACGACAGAGGTTCAATAAAAATAGTTTCAGTAGACAGGTTCAATAGATGGAGGGTTGAATAGACACTGGTTAAGGTTGATCCTAGTCGCCCCCCCCCCCTCACTGGCACCATTTTAACCATACTATTTTAACCATACTGATGGTGCCTCCATCACTGTAACTGTTTTCGGTCATGTAGGTACTCCCTTTTATACTAACATCTTCCCTATTACAGCCTAAAAAAAATCCAAATGGAGGATCATTCTGATGTTGAGCGGCCTGTTGCATGACTTATGATCGGCCGAAACGTCTGTTCGGCCGATCGAAACTATGATCGGCCGAAACGTCTGTTCACCCTTGAATATTTTGTCAAATTTCTGCAACTCATTCTCCTTTTTAGATAGTAGTTTTTGTAACTATGTGCGTCATAGTACGAAGGTTGACGTACTAAGCAATTAGATAGTAGAACTTTGTACTATTCACTTTATAAAATCGGGAAAAAACTTAAATGTTCCTAGGCCTACTGTAGCACACATATGTACTATATTAAGCCTTAGATATCGTGTGTTAGGCCTAGGAAGGTTAGGTTAGGGTAACTCAATAGTACCGAATGCTACTTTCTAATTGTGTTGTATGTCGGTATATATACTATGGTCCTCATCGTTAATTATTAAACTATGTATCTTGAGATGATTTCGGGGCTTAGCGTCCCCGCGGCCCGGTCCTCGACCAGGCCTCCTTTTTGTTACACACCCCCAGGAAGCAGCCCGTAGCAGCTGTCTAACTCCCAGGTACCTATTTACTGCTAGATGAACAGGAGTATCAGGGTATAAGAAACTCTGCTCAATTGTTTCTGCCTCCACCGGGGATCGAACCCGGAACCTTAGAAGGAAGAAGTACCTTAGAACCTTAGAAGACAACGGAAGAATTAAGACAGACCGATTCGAGGGTCGTGTTGTTGTTGTTGTTATAGATTCAGCTACTCGGAATAAGTTCCAAGTAGCACGGTCTATGGTGAGCCCGTAACTTATCTGGCACAGGAGCGGGGCAAGTAGCTGTACCAGGGAAACCTGGTGGGTACAAGGCTTACCATGAGCTATGGGAAGGGAAAGCTCTCAGCCTGCTAGCAGGAGTCAGCAGCCTTTTCTTCCTGCACCCACCTGCTTGCTGCACCTGCTTGATGGGGTTCTGGGAGTTCTTCTACTCCCCAAGCCCGGCCCGAGGCCAGGCTTGACTTGTGAGAGTTTGGTCCACCAGGCTGTTGCTTGGAGCGGCCCGCAGGCCCACATACCCACCACAGCCCGGATGGTCCGGCACTCCTTGAAGAAAACTATTTAGTTTTCTCTTGAAGATCTCCACAGTTGTTCCGGCTGTGTTGACAAAATAAATACATAAAAAAACTTGCTTTCTTGTAACCATTTTCTGTATTGAAGTTTTCGGGATACATTTTTGTAATCTATTTGCATTTAAATACAAGAAGATACATATTATGGCGGTTCATTTAATTCGTGGTTCAATATGAAGCCACTAAAATATACTTGAGTTAAAATCATGGTTATAAAAGTGTGTGTCCAAAGATGGTGGTCAGATACTTTAGGGCAATCTTAATCCAATTTTTCAAGATGACACATGGGTGGTATGGGATGGTCATAGGCCAGTTGGGGTTGGCCCCAGTGCCTCTTCCTTCAAGACAGATCAGCTTCTATGCTGAATTCCTGCGATTCAACAGTTCTTTTTCAGGTGTTTACTAATATCCCGCCTTACAAAGTAGTCAGACGCTTTTGGCTAGTTAAATGTTGCATTAAAGTAACACATGCACAAGTAACATTGTGGTTAGTTTGTGTGTTGGCCACAAAACACAAAAGTCACAACTAAGGAAAGTTAGAAATTTGTCAAGATGAATAACAAAGCCACATTGAATGACACGTTTACAAAGTTTGGTACACATTGTCTCATCATAATTACACAACATTCCTCATAAACACTGACCCGTCTTCATCAACAAAGTCCATATACTCGTTAATCTAACCACCAAACACACCCCCCTCCCCCCCCCTCTTTACGTGAAAGTGCGGGAGTCGTGAATAGTGTGTGTGTGTCAAACTCAAGCAATCACAGTTAAAAAAAAAAGAAACACACGCATAGTCTCACACACACACAAACCCACAATTACCAACTAACAGCCATCAGTAATCCTCTTGGGGACTGCCAGACATCTTCCAAGACACCAGTGTCAACAAGGCCCCGCGTCAAACAAGGTCAAATCACACTATTACAGTCCTTATGAGTCGTAAAGCGTATAATTAAAAGTATTTACAGCGATTACAGCAGCAAGTCGATATTTTGTATCCCCAGCGAGCTTAATGCCAGCCCATTACAGAAAACCATTACTGTATTTATGTTATTTCAGTCCCCCCCCCATCCTTGCGTGCTGTAATTGGTTGCTGAATTACATGGAAGAAAATGGTCATGATGGGGGACTGTAAACATTGTGGAGATGTATTAGTTGTAATGGTTGGTAGGGAGGAGGGAATGGGGGGGTTGGGGAGGGGGGAGGGTTGTGGTGGGGGTGGTAGGGGGGAAGGAACGATGTCTCTGCCCCCCCTCTCTCTCTCTCTCTCTCTCTCTCTCTCTCTCTCTCTCTCTCTCTCTCTCTCTCTCTCTCTCTCTCTCTCTCTCTCTCTCTCTCTCTTTCTCTCCCAGTTCCCTGACCTTTTTGGCTTAGTGCCCGATTATATTCCAGCGACGCCAACAGGGCTTCGCATCCCATTGATTATCCAAGACTCATGTTTCCCCCTCGCTCTTGCAATGGTCTCAAGATGGAATGATAAAAACTTCAGGAAAATGAAAAATAACTGAATTTTTCTGCCATGTTTCTGGTACCCAGACACGCCTCTTAACCCTTGAAGTGCTAAGAACCTATCTGTAACTTTTTTTATTTTTTTTTACTATTTGCAAGATTGGCCAATAGTTCAAAAACGTTTATCTATCCATTATCTTCAGAATTCACTAAAATACTCGTGTTATGTGATATGAGTGTGAAAAGTCCCCGCTAATTTAATACTAGAACCTTACGTTCAAACTGCCCTGGAAACACAAACCGAAACTGTCTCTATTTTCCGCTTGTTACAACTTGTAATAAAGCTGTTACATCTTGGCTTAACGTGTTTATGACGTATTAGAACGTTGTTACAACTTGCTATATTGGTTGTTATAACTGGTTAGGAGGTGTTAAAACTTGTTCGAACGTTGTACCAACGTCGTAGTTTCGGTGTGTGTTTGGCGGGTGATTGTCTAAAAAATACATTTACTTTTAGAATGAGAGAGACAGACACAGATTAACAGAATGACAGAATCAAAGAAAGAGAATGCGAAAAAAAAGAATTAACCAATTTTTTTCCACGTGTTTCAGATATACAATATCGTCATCAGAGTCTATAATTTCCAGGGAAATTTCCCCTCACCACGATTTCACATTTTTGAACCCTGACAAATTCTGTAATTATATCACGTTGAGGAATATTTCCAAGTGAGGAGAATTTTATTTTCTCTCTCTCTCTCTCTCTCTCTCTCTCTCTCTCTCTCTCTCTCTCTCTCTCTCTCTCTCTCTCTCTCTCTCTCTCTCTCTCTCTCTCTCTCTCTCTCTCCTGCGATCTAATCTGGGGTGGAGGATTTCATGCGGCTATTTTAAATAATTTAGCACTGCTTGCAAGTACTGGAGATATTATCTATTCAATAGGTTGACGCTTCTCTTATACGAGGTATCTGTGGTATGAGGCATTCTACAGTATGAGGCATCTACGGTATGAGGCATCTATAGTATAAGGCATCTACGGTATGAGGCATTCTACAGTATGAGGCATTCTACAGTATGAGGCATCTACGGTATGAGGCATCTATGGTATAAGGCATCTACGGTATGAGGCATTCTACAGTATGAGGCATCTACAGTATGAGGCATCTACAGTATGAGGCATCTACGGTATGAGGCATCTACGGTATGAGGCATCTATGGTATAAGGCATCTACGGTATGAGGCATTCTACAGTATGAGGCATCTACAGTATGAGGCATCTACAGTATGAGGCATCTACAGTAAGAGGCATTCTACAGTATAAGGCATCTACAGTATAAGGCATCTACAGTATAAGGCATCTACAGTATGAGGCATCTACAGTATGAGGCATCTACAGTATAAGGCATCTACAGTATAAGGCATCTACAGTATGAGACATCTACAGTTTGAGGCATTCTACAGTATGAGGCATCTACAGTATAAGGCATCTACAGTATGAGACATCTACAGTTTGAGGCATTCTACAGTATGAGGCATCTACAGTAAGAGGCATTCTACAGTATGAGGCATTCTACAGTAAGAGGCATCTACGGTATGAGGCATCTACAGTATGAGGCATGTACAGTATAAGGAATCTACGGTATAAGGCATCTACAGTATGAGGCATCTACAGTATGAGGCATCTACAGTATAAGGCATCTACAGTATGAGGCATCTACAGTATGAGGCATCTACAGTATAAGGCATCTACGGTATGAGGCATCTACAGTATGAGGCATTCTACAGTATAAGGCATCTACAGTATGAGGCATCTACAGTATGAGGCATCTACAGTATGAGGCATTCTACAGTATGAGGCATCTACAGTATGAGGCATTCTACAGTATGAGGCATCTACGGTATGAGGCATCTACAGTATGAGGCATCTACAGTATGAGGCATCTACAGTATGAGGCATCTACAGTATGAGGCATCTACAGTATAAGGCATCTACAGTATGAGGCATCTACAGTATAAGGCATCTACAGTATAAGGCATCTACAGTATGAGGCATCTACAGTATGAGGCATCAACGGTATGAGGCATCTACAGTATGAGGCATCTACAGTATGAGGCATCTACAGTATGAGGCATCTACAGTATGAGGCATCTACAGTATAAGGCATCTACAGTATGAGGCATCTACAGTATAAGGCATCTACAGTATAAGGCATCTACAGTATGAGGCATCTACAGTATGAGGCATCTACAGTATAAGGCATCTACAGTATAAGGCATCTACAGTATGAGGCATTCTACAGTATGAGGCATCTACGGTATGAGGCATCTACGGTATGAGGCATCTACAGTATGAGGCATCTACAGTATGAGGCATCTATGGTATGAGGCATCTATGGTATGAGGCATCTACAGTATAAGGCATCTATGGTATGAGGCATCTACAGTATAAGGCATCTACAGTATGAGGCATCTACAGTATGAGGCATCTATGGTATGAGGCATCTACAGTATAAGGCATCTACAGTATAAGGCATCTACACTATGAGGCATCTACAGTATGAGGCATCTACAGTATGAGGCATCTACAGTATAAGGCATCTACAGTATAAGGTATCTACAGTATGAGGCATCTACAGTATGAGGCATCTATGGTATGAGGCATCTACGGTATGAGGCATCTACAGTATAAGGCATCTACAGTATAAGGCATCTACAGTATGAGGCATCTACAGTATGAGGCATCTACAGTATGAGGCATCTATGGTATGAGGCATCTACAGTATAAGGCATCTACAGTATGAGGCATCTACAGTATGAGGCATCTACAGTATGAGGCATCTACAGTATGAGGCATCTATGGTATGAGGCATCTACAGTATAAGGCATCTACAGTATAAGGCATCTACAGTATGAGGCATCTACAGTATGAGGCATCTATGGTATGAGGCATCTACTGTATAAGGCATCTACAGTATAAGGCATCTACAGTATGAGGCATCTACAGTATGAGGCATCTACAGTATGAGGCATCTACAGTATGAGGCATCTATGGTATGAGGCATCTACAGTATAAGGCATCTACAGTATAAGGCATCTACAGTATGAGGCATCTACAGTATGAGGCATCTACAGTATGAGGCATCTATGGTATGAGGCATCTACAGTATAAGGCATCTACAGTGTAAGGCATCTACAGTATGAGGCATCTACAGTATGAGGCATCTACAGTATGAGGCATCTACAGTATGAGGCATCTACAGTATGAGGCATCTACAGTATGAGGCATCTACAGTATAAGGCATCTATGGTATGAGGCATCTACAGTATAAGGCATCTACAGTATAAGGCATCTACAGTATGAGGCATCTACAGTATAAGGCATCTACAGTATAAGGCATCTACAGTATGAGGCATCTACAGTATGAGGCATCTACAGTATGAGGCATCTATGGTATGAGGCATCTACGGTATGAGGCATCTACAGTATAAGGCATCTACAGTATAAGGCATCTACAGTATGAGGCATCTACAGTATGAGGCATCTACAGTATGAGGCATCTATGGTATGAGGCATCTACAGTATAAGGCATCTACAGTATAAGGCATCTACAGTATGAGGCATCTACAGTATGAGGCATCTACAGTATAAGGCATCTACAGTATGAGGCATCTACAGTATGAGGCATCTATGGTATGAGGCATCTACGGTATGAGGCATCTATGGTATGAGGCATCTACAGTATGAGGCATCTATGGTATGAGGCATCTATGGTATGAGGCATCTACAGTATAAGGCATCTACAGTATGAGGCATCTACAGTATAAGGCATCTACATTAACTTGAAGTCTCCGGTTGGGGCAGTTATAATTTTTCTACGAGAAAACTCATTAACTCACGGGAGTGTTTCCGAAGCTTCTAGAATCATGCCGTTCTCGCAAATTTAATAAGTCAATATTGACTTATTAAATATGTGCATAGGTGACATACTTAACATAATAGTTTCCCTTGAAAAGCTTCATAGAAAACACCGACCTTACCTAACCTACTTAGTATGTTAAGATAAGCATCTTGTTGCTTCGTAATTACAATTATTACCTAACCTATACCTATAATAGGTTAAGTAACAATTGTAATTACGAAGCTATAAGATGCTTATTTTAACATACTTAGTAGGTTAGGTAAGGTCGGTGTTTTCTATGAAGCTTTTCAAGGGAAACTATTATGTTTAGTATGTCACCTATGCACGCAACTAATAAGTCAATATTGACTTATTAAATTTGCGAGAACGGGTTGGAGGAATAGTGAGGTTCCCTCACACTCTCATTATCTCTAGTACCTCATCTCTCACTCACTTCTATCTTCTTCCTCATTTCTCACTTGTCTCTTCTCCTCGCCACCTATTCCTATCTTAACGACCCCCTCCCCCCAATTAGAGGGGCAGTTGGTAACAACCTAAATATGTAACGGGAATTGCGCCTAATCCTCGCATTTACGTGAGTCAACTATTCATGGTTTTAAATATGTATCGCACAACTGTGGTAGCAATTAGGGAATTGTGGAGAACAGATCAAATTATTTAATGCTTTTTGGCCTGTGTATTCACCTAGTTGTATTTATCTAGTTGTGCTTGCGGGGGTTGAGCTCTGCTCTTTCAGCCCGCCTCTCAACTGTCAATCAATCAACTGTAACTACTATTTTCTCTCTCTCTCTCTCTCTCTCTCTCTCTCTCTCTCTCTCTCTCTCTCTCTCTCTCTCTCTCTCTCTCTCTCTCTCTCTCTCTCTCTCTCTCTCTCTCTCACGCACACCCAGGAAGCAGCCCGTAACAGCTGTCTAACTCCCAGGTACCTATTTACTGCTAGGTAACAGGGGCATGAGGGTGAAAGAAACTTTGCCCATTTGTTTCTGCCTCTGGGAATCGAACCCGGGCCGCAGAATTACGAGTCCTGCGCGCTGTCCGCTCAGCTACCAGACCCCTAGCTTTTGTGTGTGTGTGTGTGTGTGTGTGTGTGTGTGTGTGTGTGTGTGTGTGTGTGTGTGTGTACTCACCTAGTTGTGCTTGCGTTGGTTAAGTTTTGGCTCTTTGGTCCCGCCTCTCAACCGTCAATCTACTGTTACTAACTACTTTTTTTCCCACACCACACACCAGTAAGCAGCCCGTGACAGCTGACTAACTCCCAGGTACCTATTTACTGCTAGGTAACAGGGGCATCAGGGTGAAAGAAACCATTGTTTCTTTCCATTACCACTGCCCACTGTTTCTCGGCGGCGCCGAGAATCGAACCCGGGACTACAGGATCACGCGTACAGCGTGCTGTCCAGTCAGCCACCGGCCTCTGTGTATGGAGTCAGCCTCCACCACATCACTTCCTAATGCATTCCATTTACTAACTACTCTGACACTGAAAAAGTTCTTTCTAATGTCTTTGTGATTCATTTAGGTACTCAGCTTCCACCTGTGTCCCCTTGTGCGTGTGCCCCTTGTGTTAAATATCCATCCTTGTCTACCCTATCAACTCCCTTAAGAATTTTGTATGTGGTGATCATGTCTCCTCGAGCTCTTCTGTCTTCCAGCGAAGTGAGATGCAGTTCACGCAGCCTTTTCCCCTTAACTCATGCCTCTTAGTTCTGGGACTAGTCTAGTGGCATACCTCTGAACTTTTTCCAGCTTCGTCTTGTGCTTGACAAGGTACGGGCTCCATGATGGGGCCGCATACTCCAGGATTGGTCTTACATATGTGGTGTACAAGATTCTGAATGATTCCTTACAAAGGTTTCTGAAGACAGTTCTGATGTTAGCCAGCCTCGCATACACCGCGAGGCTGGCTAACATCAGAACCATTCATTCAGGTCCATGAATGGACTATTCATTCAGTCTGTCTAGGTCATTTTGTAGCCTCCTACTATCATCCTCTGTCTTAATCCTCCTCATAATTTTTGCATCATCAGCAAACATTGCGAGGAACGAGTCAATTCCTTCTATGAAATCATTTACATATATCAGAAACAGAATAGGTCCAAGGACTGATCCCTGCGGGACTCCACTGGTGACGCCTCGCCTCTCCGAGACCTCACCCCTCAAAAGAAAGAAAATGAATAATAGTCACATTGCTGTTGTATTTAATGACATGTGTATCAGAGAAAACCTGCTCCCAATATATATATATATATATATATATATATATATATATATATATATATATATATATATATATATATATACTTGATGAAATTAACGTCTAAATGACCCCTCACTTGCTCTGGTGCTCTTGGGAGGTGTTGATCTTTGGGGTATTTAAATACTCCAAAATTACCATCTCTTTTAAGGGTCTGAGCGGTGGTGCAGAGGGTTAAGGCGTACCTGTTATGCCAGTTGCTGGAAGGCTTCTGTGCTGGCTAGGGTTCGAGTCTCCTGGTGGGAAAGTGTTCTAAAGTTGTATATATATATATATATATATATATATATATATATATATATATATATATATATATATATATTATAGGCAAATAACGTTGAGGCCAACACCCTCAGCAGTTGTTGTCAATCCACCCATAAACACGAGGGAAAATGCCAGTAAAAATGTTCAAGGGGAACTATAGCAGAGAAGGGGAGCTGTGAACCTTCACAGCATTTTGCAATCGGGATCCCCCCATGTGGGGGAGGGAAGCCGAGCACAATATGAAGGAACGTATCATAATCTTGCACACACACACACACACGCGCACACGCAAATCCCCTGCGAGTGTGTGCAATATGTGTAGTAATGGGAGCCAAGCAGAAGCGTGTACCGGGCTTTCAACTATTATGTTTACAAGCTCAGGAATCACCGGGCCCCCGCGCCAAGTACCGGGTACGGCGGTCCGGTAGCGAGGGTCCACACCGGTTTCTTCATAGTTCTGGGTTAGGGGGCGCAAGACCCAAAAACAATGCTTTCCAATTCATGTGATGCCTAGTGTCAACATGACGACGGGTTGAAGATGTAGTTGACATATACGTGGCGCAACCATAGTTAGACAGCCCTATGGCACCCATAGATAGCCCTATGGCACCCATAGATAGCCCTATGGCACCCACAGACAACCCTATGACACCCATAGATATCCTTATGGCACCCATAGAGAGCCCCAGTCCCCCCTCTCCATCTCAAAGAAAACGGAGACGGCAGCCATGGGCGGAAAGCGACCGACCTCCACTTGTCATAAATCAAATTCCCAACGTTATGGGGCAGTTTTAAGAGACTTTGTAAAATTCACATTAAAGAGTGGTCACAATTCCCATTATTATCATCGTTCTGGCCCGGGAACTGCGCGCTCAGGCCAAGATTTGAAATGCGGGAAGATAACTTATTTGTTTTTTTAAGTTTTAGAAGACTTTTGGCTTCGTTATCCCTTCCTCTGTCGGTTAGATTTAAAAACAAAAAGACTCCGAATCTGGTTCTTTCTTGTAAGACAAAATTAAGATGGGATTTATTAATACAACTACTGTATTAGTACCAATGACTCATTTTGCTCGCCGTATTAAAATATTTATATGTACTGACCTATTTGTGCTTGCGGGGATTGAGCTCTGGCTCTTTGGTCCCGCCTCTCAACCGTCAATCAACAGGTGTACAGGTTCCTGAGCCTATTGGGCTCTTTCATATCTACACTTGAAACTGTGTATGGAGTCAGCCTCCACCACAACACTTCCTAGTGCATTCCATTTGTCAACCACTTTGACACTAAAAAAGTTCTTTCTAATATCTCTGTGGCTCATTTGGGCACTCAGTTTCCACCTGTGTCCCCTTGTGCGTGTGCCCCTTGTGTTAAATAGCCTGTCTTTATCTACCCTATCAATTCCCTTCAGAATCTTGAATGTGGTGATCATGTCCCCCCTAACTCTTCTGTCTTCCAACGAAGTGAGGTTTAATTCCCGTAGTCTCTCCTCGTAGCTCATACCTCTCAGCTCGGGTACTAGTTTGGTGGCAAACCTTTGAACCTTCTGCAGTTTAGTCTTGTGCTTGACTAGATATGGACTCCATGCTGGAGCCGCATACTCCAGGATTGGTCTGACATATGTGGTACCAAGCTCGACCTGGTATTAGTCCATGAAAGACAAAAATACAATAAAATGAGAAAAGTCGATAGAAAAAGGGAATTTGGTATGGCAAACCAACGTATCTCTTCACTTCCAGTCTCTGTCTGTCTCTCTCTCTCTCTCTCTCTCTCTCTCTCTCTCTCTCTCTCTCTCTCTCTCTCTCTCTCTCTCTCTCTCTCTCTCTCTCTCTCTCTCCCTCTCTCAGAGATCAAAACAATAAGATGCTTCACTTTATCTCGTCTTGTGTGAAACTTGGGCTCTCTACGCTGATTTGAAGAGGCTTTACCCAGCCTTAACCTCCACAGCAGCCTTAACCTCCACAGCAGCCTTAACCTCCACAGCAGCCTTAACCTCCACAGCAGCCTTAACCTCCACAGCAGCAATAATAGCAGCATCAATTCCCAGGACTACCATCATCAATAGCTACCACAATCACCACTCGTAGCAACCACCCAACTACCACCATCGCCGCCTGAACGATAGCGACTAGCAGTGATAAATCATTGCCAATAAAAGCACACATTCACTCTTTATCTTACCATGCTATCTTACCTTTCCCCCTTTCCCACACCCCCTCCCCTCTTTCCCACTCTCCCTCCCACCCCTCTCTCTCTCTCTCTCTCTCTCTCTCTCTCTCTCTCTCTCTCTCTCTCTCTCTCTCACCATAACAATTTTCTAATTGTTTTACAAAACAGTGGTAAATGTAACGACACAATTTTGTTCACACATTGATAATTAGAAACTATTGACATATACGCATGTGTAGATACGTCCATATTAATATACAAAAGTTTTAATATTCATACATATATGAATATTGTTTTTCTTCTATTTAGTCATGGTGTTCGAATCCTTTAGGGGTTGAGTCTCAAGGCATATATGCCACTGAAAACTCACACCCCAGAAGTGACTCGAACCCGTACTGCCAGAAACAATGCATCTGATGTACAAGGATCCCTTAACCACTCGACCAACACGACCGGACAAAAGAGGATGGTAGCCGAGGCTATTTCCATCCCCCCGCCGGCACTCGGTTGGTAATCTAGGGCATGGTATTTTATCAAATCACCTCATTCTTTGGGGCAGATGTGAGGAACACAAATGCGAACACGCCTGAACGGTTTTCAGTGGTATATATGCCTAGAGACCGTTCAGGCGTGTTCGCATTTGTGTTCCTCACATGTGCCCCAAAGAATGAGGTGATTTGATAAAATACCATGCCCTAGATTACCAACCGAGTGCCGGCGGGGGGATGGAAATAGCCTCGGCTACCATCCTCTTTTGTCCGGTCGTGTTGGTCGAGTGGTTAAGGGATCCTTGTACATCAGATGCATTGTTTCTGGCAGTATGTGTATACCATTGCGTATAGGTTTGTATGTTAGGGAGCCGGTCGGCCGAGCGGACAGCACGCTGGACTTGTAATCCTGTGGTCCCGGGTTCGATCCCGGGCGCCGAGTTTCTTTCATTCTATGCCCCTGTTACCTAGCGGTAAAATAGGTACCTGGGTGTTAGTCAGCTGTCACGGGCTGCTTCCTGGGGGTGGAGGCCTGGTCGAGGACCGGGCCGCGGGGACACTAAAGCCCCGAAAACATCTCAAGATAACCTCAAGATCTCAAGATAGGTATCCCGAGTATCCGGAAGCAGCTCATCCAAGTATGAACGGGAGTGATTGTGAGTCGATTGTGCACAAGAGTTTAGACAGGATTGTTGATGATTGTTGCTGTGTGATCGGTCAGTGAGCAACCCCGTTTTCCTAATAGAACGTCGCATTTTGACGTATATACTTTTACCTACGGCCAAAAATCGTCGTACTAGAAAAATGGAAGCGGCTGGCGAAAGTGACACACTGTCCCGTTTTCTGTTGTGGGTCCTCTGGCAGGTTAGGATAAGTTAACACTTTAGTACGACAGTTTCATGACGTTGGGGAGACCTTAGGAGGCCGGGCTGCAGTGAGGACGTTCACGGACGTTCGCAATACTGCATCACAAGCAGTCAAGTTGCTCCCCTGTGCGTTAGAACGTTCTTAAAACGTCCATAAATATACGTCTATTTCGCGGGTGCAAAATATATACATATACAACGAAGTGAAAACCCACAATTTGCATACATTTATACACACACACACACACACATACACACACACACACACACACACACACACACACACACACACACACACACACACACACACACACACACACACACACTGTAACGATTCGAGAAAGAGACCTGGGAGTGGATGTGACACCTAATCTAACTCCTGAGGCACATATAAATAGGATAACGACAGCAGCGTACTCTACACTGGCGAAAATTAGAACTTCATTCAGAAACCTAAATGAGGAGGCTTTTAGGGCGCTTTACACTGCCTACGTGAGACCAGTCTTAGAGTATGCCGCGCCATCATGGAGCCCCCACCTGAAGAAACACATAAGGAAACTGGAGAAGGTTCAGAGGTTTGCGACGAGGCTTGTCCCAGAGTTACGAGGGATGGGATATGAAGAGCGTCTGAAGGAACTGAACCTTACGACACTAGAGAAAAGAAGGGAGAGAGGAGATATGATAGGGACATATAAAATACTCAGGGGAATTGACAAAGTGGAAATAGATGAAATGTTCACAAGTAATAATAACAGAACGAGGGGACATGGGTGGAAACTGGAAACTCAGATGAGTCACAGAGATGTTAGGAAGTTTTCTTTTAGCGTGAGAGTAGTAGAAAAATGGAATGCACTTGGGGAACAGGTTGTGGAAGCAAATACTATTCATACTTTTAAAACTAGGTATGATAGGGAAATGGGACAGGAGTCATTGCTGTAAACAACCGATAGCTAGAAAGGCGGGATCCAAGAGTCAATGCTCGATCCTGCAAGCACAAATAGGTGAGTACAAATAGGTGAGTACACACACACACACACACACTCGCATACACCCACACGTGCGTCTATACACACGTGTATTCCAGATGAAACAAGGGAATTGGAAAGGAAAATATGACGACAAATAAGACAAGGGAGGTGATGAATGAGAGACTAGTAGACAAAGCTCAAATTCTGTGCAAATAGAAAACTTGAGAGTAATGGTGTCTGGGAGGGAGAGACAGAAGCAAAGACTGACAGAAACAGAAAAAAACAGACAGGCAATACTTTTCCAAAAAATAATCCCCCATCCACCCCACCAGTGGGGTGGGGGGGGGGGGGGGTCAGGAATTTGACATGAGCCTAATGCTGGTCTTCGATTAAAGCAAATTTATCATTTTTGGCCCTGGCCTAAACGTATGTAATGTGTGAGTTTCTGACCAATATTAGTCGGGCATGCATCTGTCAGGGGTGTCAAGAGCAACAAACATCTTAGGTGTCAAGCAGATGATACCTGCTTGACACCTGTGGCTCAAGCAGGTGTCAAGATCAGGCAGGTGTGCAATCAAACAGGTTCAAGGCTGGTAAACAACCAAACACACAGACATGCAAACATGCTTTAGAACAAACCATGCAACCTCACCTAAAAAAAAAATAAACAAATGAGCACAAGCACACAAACACGACAACCACAACAAACAAATCAGGGAACAAGACAAACACAGATACAAACACATTCATCATGAAAGAAACTCTGACAAAGAAAATTGATTGACAAAAATTTATTCCAAATACAAAACGCTCCCCAACCATAACAAAAAATAAATTTAATCGTCAAAAGAAATTTATATGAATAAAAAATGTTTATATATATATATATATATATATATATATATATATATATATATATATATATATGCAATTGACGATCACAATTGATATGCAATTGAGTCAGTCTGGTGTTGACAAAGGCTTTAACAAAGCCGAAACGTTCACCTCATTTCATATTTCTCTGTGGATTTTCCGCATATATATATATATATATATATATATATATATATATATATATATATATATATATATATATATATATATATATATATGTGTGTGTGTGTTTATATATGACATAAGTATGCCCCATGAAAACAAGATGCCGTTCTCATTAGCATGATAATTACACACTAGGTGACCGTCCCTCAGAGTAATTAAGCCTCTAATGAGGTCAACCTTCACAGGCTCGAGTCCCACTTGATGAGTTCTGTATCATTTTTTTTCCCCTCCTCGAGTCCAAGTTGAGTTGTCAACAAAAGTTTGTTTCAAGCTAAATTGTACGAGCAGGCGCCGCTCTGCGACCAAAGAGGCCTATGCTACATGCAGCCTACAACAGTCGTCTAATTCCCGCTTTACATCCTCCAGGATTACAACACACAAATCACAATAACGCGATGCATCAAATGAACAAATCCACAAGGGCCGTGACGAGGATTCGAACCTGCATCCAAGAGCATTATGTCTTTTTACCATGTCGTAGCTCAGTCGATTAAGGCAGCGTCTGGGATGCTCTTGGACGCAGGTTCGAATCCTCGTCGCGGCCCTTGTGGATTTGTCCATCCTCCGGGATGTTAACCCCATCTATAGATGATCATTTACATAAGAAGGTTTATTATAAATGTCGAAAAGGATCAAAACGGAAGAAAGCGGTTCTCCCCACTGACCAAGCGAGGAGGCTCTGGAGGAGGCTATTCAGCACTTTCAAATCGGTAAAGTTCACACATTAAGGCTGACTTGGGTCTCTGGGGGGAAGGGGTGGAACTTTGGTCTCTGGGGGGGAAGTTTAGAGTGGGGGGGAGGGGAGTTAAGCTTGATTTAACCGATTCCAATCGCACCCCCCCCACCACACTTATCTATTTTGTACTGCCTAATGTTATTATTGTTTCTGTACTGTTCTCTCTAATGTTCTTACTCTAGTGTTCACCTTGATATTTTTACTCTTGTGTTCTCCTTAATGTTCTTACTCATGTGTTCTCCTTAATACTGTGACCTCCTGTCGATCCAGTATTTACAAAAATACAATTGTATATTTTATAGATATAAATATACACAAAGCCCATCTATATATGTTGAATATACAACGAACATATTCGAAAATATTCACGTTGGTATGCATTTTTTTTGTTTTTTTCAATATTAGAGTTCGAGGAGAAACGATTAATAAGAAAAATCCGGAGAAAATTATATAAATAAAAATTTGCATTGAGAATTATATATTATTAGTAGTGCTTTTTGTGATAAGCCTCTTAGACTTCAGAATACAGAAAGTTAATTAAAACTTGTCGTATTTGAATAAGATTTAGTATTTTTTGTACAGTTTTTGAAATGGCTTTCGACCCCCATTTTCTTTGATAAAAGTAATTTTCAATATAAAATATGATAATGTTAATTGCAATAATTGATAGATGCATTAATGTGAAAATTATAAATGCACGAAATTATTATAATTATACCAAGTCTTTTTGACCAGACCACACACTAGAAGTTGAAGGGACAACGACGTTTCGGTCCGTCCTGGACCATTCTCAAGTCGATTCTCAAGACAATCGACTTGAGAATGATCCAGGACGGACCGAAACGTCGTCGTTCCTTCAACTTCTAGTGTGTGGTCTGGTCAACATACTTCAGCCACGTTATTGTGACTCATCGCCTGCATACCAAGTTTTTTATAAATGGTGAAGATTTAAGCTTCGTAACGTATAATTACGAACAAAACAGAAACATTATTGATCTACAAGTTGAAAACTGCCGGGAGAAAACACAAAGCCAGTATGACTATAGCCCTTGGAAAGAATACGAGACAGACTAAGAACTGTGATAGTGCTCAACCACTTTGACCATCGGGGGATCGAACGCCGGCCCTGCAAGAAGCGAGACCGTCGCTCCACTGACCAGCGCAAGTCCACGTACATGCTGGTACATGAGAGGTGAATGTAAAGTTCCTTTATTAAACAGAAAACTATTCAAACTACCAACGTATGATAATTAGTTCCCCAAACAGGCAATAGGATGCTTGCACAGCCTAATTACAATGCACAAATTACATTACACAGCTTAACAACACACAGAGATCACACTAACGTGATGCATCAAATGAATGCAGGGGGGAGTTGTGTAAAACCCTGGGGCCAGATTCACGAAGCAGTTACGCAAGTACTTACGAACGTGTACATCTTTCCTCAATCTTTGACGGCTTTGGTTACATTTATTAAACAGTTTACAAGCATGAAAACTTCCCAATCAACTTTTGTTATTGTTATAAACAGCCTCCTGGTGCTTCGGAGCTCATTAACTGTTTAATAATTGCAAATAACGCCGCCAAAGATTGAGAAAAGATGTACAGGTTCGTAAGTGCTGGCGTGAGTGTTTCGTGAATCTGGCCCCTGGTTTGTGCCTCGGAGAGGCTACGGGATCCAGTAAGTTCAGTAGAACTTCGATTTCAACTATTTTTTTTTTTTTTTTTTTTTAACCCTGTCGTAGCTCAGTCGATTAAGGCAGTGTCTGGGATGCTCCCGGACGCAGGTTCGAATCCTCGTCACGGCCTTTGTGGATTTGTTCAGCTAAATAAGTTTCCCTACAGCTAGTTTCATGCAAATCAACTCAATTTTTTTTTTTTTACAAGATAAACAGTACCAGGACCAGAAATAATATCTCAATCTTACTGATGAACGAAAAAACTAAATTCATTTTAATTCAGGGAGCCGGTCGGCCGAGCGGACAGCACGCTGGTCTTGTGATCCTGTGGTCCCGGGTTCGATCCTGGGCGCCGGCGAGAAACAATGGGCAGAGTTTCTTTTCATCTTATGCCCCTGTTACCTAGCAGTAAAATAGGTACCTGGGTGTTAGTCAGCTGTCACGGGCTGCTTCCTGGGGGTGGAGGCCTGGTCGAGGACCGGGCCGCGGGGACACTAAAGCCCCGAAATCATCTCAAGATAACCTCAAGATAACCTCAAGGGGGTAATTTTTTTGTTTGACTTTTTTTTTTATTCCAAGGACACACACAGCCTATCCACGCTGCCTGTTATATAGATACAAAAATTACAGCATAATTGTATGTTACATAAGCGATACATGCGCAGAGTGACGGGAACATTACAGGTGCAGTCCACTCAGCTGAACTCCGGTTCTCTCACTGGAAAGATTGATTGATAAAGATTAAGCCACCCAAGAGGTGGCACGGGCATGAATAGCCCGTAATCTTACTGGAAGAGTGGAGACACTACAAATGCTATCCCGAGCCCACTTACGTCTGACTGGTTCAGTTGCTGGATAGGTCGGCTAGGAGAGGGGTAGAGAACAAAGGAGGAAGAGGGATAGAGAACAAAAGAGGGGGGGGGGGGAAGAAAGGTAAGGAACGGAGGGGGGGGGGGTGAAGAAACGAGACAAAAATAGATTAACTAAGTTTATACTAAATAACTTGGCAAACAAAGGAACAACGAAGTCATCAACTCATAAGGGATCACCGGCCTGGTGTGCGTTTACATCTTGGGATCAAGTCCCCTAAAAGAATGTCAGTCCCCCCCCCTCATATGCACTCAATCCTTCTTCACTCAGATCTCCCCCTCTCCCCCCCCCCCCACTGTCTCATCACCCTTGTAAACATTGTATCTGGGTTAAGTACATTAAGAATATAATGTAGTCCCCCCCCTTTGTTGGGGGGGGGGGAGAGGAAGCCTGTACTTAGCTCTCTTTTGCTGGGTGAATGGAAGCATCAGGTGAAAGGATATAATATGTCCAGCCGTTTCTGGCATGGATTGAACGCGGTGCCACGACTGTGATCCGAGGACGCAGACCATTGTGCTACAGGACCCTTGGTCATGGTCAGTATTAACGATGTTGGGGTCGTTAGCATCAACGGTGCTGGGAGTCTAATAGGCTCGTTAGGTGACACGTTCAAAACTATAATTTCGAGACAGTACCGAATCACAAGATCTATAATTTAAATTATCATCGAGGAGTGTTAAGATGATCAGTAATTTAGTATGAAGTACTTTAATGCTCGGAGTACTTAATGTTACAAGGGCATAACAACAAACTGTTTCAAAGTCTTTCACTCTCTGTTAACGGCTCTTTTGGACGAGTTAGGCTTTGACTAGGCTAAAGTTATTTAATGGTAATTCAGTTAGGATAGGTTCTAATAAGATTTTTGCAAGTAAAGGTTCTGGTTTGGTAAGGTTCCGGTTAGGTAAGGTTCTGAGAAACTCAATTGGAGCCACGGAGGAGGAGGAGGATGATTCGAACCGGGTCCCACGGCATAATACCAAGATATGTATTATTCTTGTATGTGTATAACTATATTGTTATGTGTGCTGTTCGTTTTCTCACCCTCACCCACCTAGGAAGAATCATGCTCCTACCTGCATATATGTAAGACGGCCACACGTTTATTTTTAATATACTAATAATTAAAATTTCGTTACATTTTAAGTTTCTGCTGGGGAGAAGCCTAGTCAGTTTTCCACCATGGCGGAAAGCGCTGCATAGAGATTCCCGCCAAGAATAAGGCGGCAATGCAACGCCGGTTTCGCCGGTGAGAGAACATAATTATTGGGCAATTATTGACCAACGAGGAAGTGACCAAGGGTCACGCAACAGGCACCTCAGTGATGGGGCCAACTGCCCAAGTCGGCATTGTACATTTCACGGGTGCAAATCTAATTTCTTGAATACTCGAGTCCAAGCGTGGGAAGACGAAGAAGTATGCCGAAGGAGTGACTTATAAGAGCTTCTTAAGGAAGTTTTTGACAACGGATTTTGCAGGAAGCTGCAACTGGAGAGACTGGTGATCTGGGATCATCTGCGCCAACCTGAATGGGTGGACTGAGGGACCGAGTTAATGGTCACCTCCCAGCCTCTCCATCCTCAACATGCAGATGAGTAGCGGACATTGCAAGTTGCAGTCCTGCCACGGAGGAGACTGGAGTGGCTAGTGAAGCCACCGAAGGAGTACAGTGTGTCTGGGACCTCTGCCACACTGTGGGCTGTTAGCAAGAAACTTGGGAAGTCCCGATGAGCAGTTTTTTTTTATTATTATTTTTTTTATTATTTTCTACCACAAACGTGGCCACACATTTACTATGCTAACCAGCATATATACATTTTCTTCTGTCCTCCATGGACAGGGTTAGAGACTTGTTAAACATATAGTTCAAGGGTTTATTGAACACTCAACCACAGAAGGTGATTCGGTGCTTTTAAAATGCTAAGCTAACCTACATACGTAAATACATAGATACACAGATTTACGTATGCCCTACATAAAGTGTTTGATGTGTCTTTTACATAGTCATTAATGTACATTCACAAAGGTGAAATGTAATTCTGATCAGCTTCCATATATACTTTATACCCATACATATACATACATACACACACACATATACATACATATATACACACACATGCATTCACATACATTTGTCTCATTTGCTCTGACAGGGTGAGATAGCTGATAAAGAAACTAGTGTGCAATTAAGCACTTAATCACTGAAGGTGATGAAGGTGCTTTTACAAGATCAGGTTATATAGTTACATCATATATATACATTGTATAATTGATATATTACATGGTCAATCTTGGATACAAATCCAATATATCATCAAGTGTTCCAGTATTCATATAGTAATTACAGAGTTCAGCATACCTTAGCCCGGGAGGGCGAAAGTCAGTCAATATGGGACATTCTACAATATAATATTCAAGAGAGTGCATGTTTTCTCTTTCACAAAATTGACACATTGTGTACTCGACATTTGGGTTTTGAGAAAGCTGCCAGATACGTCTATATCCCAGGCGTATTCTGGCCACTATAACATCACATTGCCGGGTTCTTGTGATGAGCAATGGAAGGTTGCCCGAAGTGCAAGAGTTACTAGTGAAATTCCCACAGCTAGGCTGCTTGAAGTACAGATAGTCACATTGACTCCTAGTGTCAGCAGGAGAGTGACACTGTATGAGTGCACACACAAGAATTGTTTTCACTATGAAGAACGATGCAGTGGTTTTCAAAGTCCTTGAGAAAGACGTACCTGTCGTCAAAGAGGATTAAAGTGTGGCTGAGAGACAGTAGATGCAGACGAAGATTTTGAAAGGTAACTGGGAAAGCAAGTTATATCAGTACTCCCTTCTCCCACTTGTTGCTAGACTGTTCTAAGGAACATTTAGGACCATTGCTCTACAAATATTCTGTATGTATAGTCTACATGTGTTGATTTTTTGGGTTAACACGGAGTTAATGCAAGGTTATTTACGCTGAAATTAAAATTAGACTGATAGCCTACTGTGGGGAATTACAAGTGCTTTATGTTTGAGTGCTACTGGCCAAGTGACAGTTCAGTTTGTTAAAGCCTTTATGGTGACACTTTTCTTTGTTGATACTTATTGTATGAGAGCCAAATAGAGCCCTGTAGAGCTCGCAGAGGTGAAGGAGTAGTGTGGGGGGGGGGGGTGGATCCGGTTTCGGACGCCTTGTGCAGCGTTGCCAGACGGCTCATTTTTCTTGACAGTGGTGCCAGATTTATGACAGTTTACATGCGTATTTCTTATTATTAAATGTAATATTGTTTTACTGCTGTGTGTAGGATATTCATTTTCCATTTTCGAACTACTTACACACCTCGGTGTGTAAGTAGTTCAATTGTACACAGCTACACTGTGATGATAATCATCAATGGGAGAAAGATCACTTTTCTAATCACTAATTTGTTTGGAAAAGACTTTTTAATATATGGTGAGAGTGAGGCTTCGTTTGACAAGCTTAGATTCAAGAAGGGCCTGGGTAAATACTGGTCTGGAAACAGGGTCGTAAGAGTTATGGAATAAGATATACCTGGTTATATAACAGATAGCTGGGATTATTTCAAACATAAGATTTAAAATAAGATAGACATACATGAGCGAGTTTGTAGGGTTATAATTAAGAGCTGCCGAAGGACTTCTGCATCCTTGATTCATATAGTCGTAAAGCACATGTTACTTACTGCAACTAGCAAGTAAGACCATTGTTTCTCTTGGGGCTGAGGACGACACGAATGGGAAGTACCACGACTCCAAGATGAAGGATGTCTCGGATATCCTTCATCTTCCCATATTTTCTTCGTGGCTTCCTCAGTAATTAATCTTTTGAGTTGTCTGCCTTCTCCTGCCTTTGACATTACGAGTAAAGTTAGATAAGGATGACCACTAGGGGGGCCAGATTCACGAAGCAGTTACGCAAGTACTTACGAACGTGTACATCTTTCCTCAATTTTTGATGGCTTTGGTCACATTTATTAAACAGTTTACAAGCATGAAATCTTCCCAATCAACTGTTGTTATTGTTATAAACAGCCTCCTGGTGCTTCGGAGCTCATTAACTGTTTAATAATTGTAAACAAAGCCGCCAAAGATTGAGAAAAGTTGTACAGGTTCGTAAGTGCTTGCGTAACTGCTTCCTGAATCTAGCCCCAGATTGCTGGAGCGAGCGAGAGACGGATAGAGAGGGGAGAGAGAGAGAGAGAGAGAGAGGGGGAGAGAGGGGGAGAGAGGGGGGGGAGAGAGAGAGAGAGCGAGAGGGGGAGAGAGAGAGAGAGCGAGAGGGGGAGAGAGAGAGAGGGGGAGAGAGAGAGAGGGGGAGAGAGAGAGAGAGGGGGAGAGAGAGAGAGGGGGAGAGAGAGAGAGGGGGAGAGAGAGAGAGGGGGAGAGAGAGAGAGGGGGAGAGAGAGAGAGGGGGAGAGAGAGAGAGAGAGAGAGAGAGAGAGAGAGAGAGAGAGAGAGAGAGAGAGAGAGAGAGAGAGAGAGAGAGAGAGAGAGAGAGAGAGAGAGAGAGAGTAGAAAAAATGGCGTGGTTGGATGTCCACCGAGCCTGGACTGCTAGCCAATGATCACCCACTTACACTAAGCAAGAACAAGCCTCTTTAACATGGGCCAGATGTTGGGTAGTTCAGCCGCCATAACCCTGTTCATGAATTAGAAGCCCTGACATGTAGGTCTGCTACATATACCCACCTACGGTTCCCTAGAGTGTAGCCTAAGCTCACAAGCACAGTTCATCAACTTTAATGAAACTTGTTTAACTTGAGTTTTAAGTTTTTAATTACACTTTTAACATGTATTTGATAAATATTTCGCCCCTCCCAATTTCCCTCACCATTCCCCCTCCCATCTCGTACCCATTCCCTCTCTACAACCCTCTCTGCTTCCCTCCACTTTGGAGAGAAAAACATGTATAAATAGCCACTACTAAAAATAAAATTCAAACACTAAAGCCAACTCTGAGGTTCACATTAGAGTTGAACACTAAACATTTAAGACGAGACCTCGCAGATGGGGGCAGTGTTCCCACCTGGTGATGTTAGTTAATAACCGCGCTCCCAGATGCTCAGGTGAGGGTACACACGCACGCACACACACACACACTCACTCACTCACTCACTCACTCACTCACTCACTCACTCACTCACACACACACACACACACACACACACACACACACACACACACACACACACACACGCTGCATCTGGTGTTCTCGAGTTTTGCTCATTACGCTTCACTCTAAATGAGTTTTAATCCCAAGCTTCTGGAATGTTCTGTCGCGCCCTTCATTCCCCCCTCCCCCCCCCCTCCTCTCTCTCTCTCTCTCTCTCTCTCTCTCTCTCTCTCTCTCTCTCTCTCTCTCTCTCTCTCTCTCTCTCTTCTTTTACCCTTAATTTCTCCCCTCTTAGCCCTTCCCTTTCCTCCTATTCTTCTCCTGTCACCTATTTCCCTTCCAATTATTGACTTCTTGGTCCCCCATTGTCCTACTTTACCCTCCACACCCCACAAGCCACCTCCCCTTCACTTCCCATCACCCCTCCCTTCCCTCCACCCCATGCTTTACCAGCCCCAACAAGGGAAACTTTGCTATATTAAACACTGGAGGTCTTACTTTTTACGGGCTATTCATGCCCGTGCCACCTCTTAGTTGGTATAATCTTTATCAATCAATCAATCAGTCTTACTTTTTTTACACGGGAGACATCTCCCGTCACACACCATCTGGTCACCACTTGGTCCGGGAGACATCTCCCGTCACGCAGGGTGCAGTCGCGCCTCCACAGATCTCCAGTATCATCTTTTGATACTGGTAATGGCTCAAAATGGCCACCACGTACGGGCTATTCATGCCCGTGCCACCTTTTGGGTGGCTTAATCTTCATCAATCAATCAATCCCGTCACGCAGGGTGCAGTCGCACCTCCATAGATCTCCAGTATCAGTTCTTGATACTGGTAATGGCTCAAAAGGGCCACCACTTACGGGCTCTTCATGCCCGTGCCACCTTTTGGGTGGCTTAATCTTCATCAATCAATCAATCCCGTCACGCAGGGTGCAGTCGCACCTCCATAGATCTCCAGTATCATCTATTGATACTGGTAATGGCTCAAAATGGCCACCATTTACGGGCTATTCATGCCCGTGCCACCTTTTGGGTGGCATCAATCAATCAATCGTCTTACTTTAATACAACACTGGGAAGGGAGGGGGGAGTATTCCGTACTAACACACACAGGGTATTGCGGGGTCTTTACTAAAAGAAATATATATTTATAGATACCATACGAATCCAAGTCGCAGAAACTGCATAATGTTTAAGAGCAAGACGTTGACAAAAATATTCATTAAAACAATGTTTTTAATATTAGCAGACGAGGAGTCACAATAACGTGGTAGAAATATGTTGACCAAACCACACACTAGAAAGTGAAGGGACGACGACGTTTTGGTCCGCCCTGGGGCCAGATTTACGAAGCAGTTACGCAAGCACTTACGAACCTGTCCATCTTTTCTCAATCTTTGGCGGCTTTGTTTACAATTATTAAACATTTAATGAGCTCCGAAGCAGCAGGAGGCTGTTTATAATAATAACAACAGTTGATTGGGAAGTTTTCATGCTTGTAAACTAATTAATAAATGTAACCAAAGCCGTCAAAGATTGAGGAAAGATGTACACGTTCGTAAGTACTTGCGTAACTGTTTCGTGAATCTTGCCCCTCCTCCTTCCCTCCTTCCTTCCTTCCTTCCTTCCTTCTTTCCCTCCTTCCTTCCCTCCTTCCTTCCTTATATAGACGTAAACAGCAAGAGCTTGTTACACAATCCCAAGATCTTTCGTTCCTACTTGTTCGTCAAATCGGTGCGTACTGGGGTACATGGTACCTTAACCGCTTGACCATCAGTGACCGTACAAAAGACGATGGTAGCCGAGACTAATTCCCCGTCGCCCCGACGGCACTTTGATGGTAATCTTGGGTATAGTTATGTCATCAAATCACCTCATTTTGTGGTGATATATCGCAGTCGCATATATATGCTTGGGGACCATTCAAGCTTGTTCGCATTTGTGTTGCTCACGTGGCCCCACAAAATGAGGTGATTTGATGAAGTAACTATGCCCAAGATTACCATCAAAGTGCCGTCGGGGCGATGGGGAATTAGCCTCGGCCACCATCGTCTTTTGTACGGTCGTGATGGTCGAGTGGATAAGGTGTCCTGTACACACCAGTTGCATAGTGCTCCTGGCGGTCTGGGTTCGAGTCACTTCTGGGGTGGGGAGTTTTCAGTCATATATATATACACACGTATTATGTACATTATTATGTACATTATTATGTACATATTATGTACGTGTGCGTAAACATCTGTGCTTTCTGGGTTCGAGTCTCTTGCAGGGGTTGAGTCCAATGTGTGTTTACCTTTGACTTGTGGTTTAGGCAAGTTTACGTGTGTATGTAATTTGCTTATTTGCCTAATAAGCCAAGTTTCCTTAATTATATATTTTTCTTATGAAATGATAAATTTATCCATTTCATTATGTACGAATTCATTTTTTTGTAATTTGAGTTAAAACTAACGTAGATATATGACCGAGCCTAACCAACCCTACCTAACCTAACCTAACCTAACCAACCCTACCTAACCTAACCTAACCTAACCAACCCTACCCAACCTAACCTAACCTAACCAACCCTACCTAACCTAACCTAACCTAACCAACCCTACCCAACCTAACCTAACCTAACCAACCCTACCTAACCTAACCTAACCAACCCTACCTAACCTAACCTAACCTACCTAACCTAACTTAACCTTACCTAAACAAACATAATTAAGTCAATAATTTATGTTTTTAATATAATAAAATATTAATAATTCAAATAAACCAATTAGAATAAACGCGAGAAACGTTACCTCAATTCCACGTAGAGGAATGTAGGCCTCGTCACTAGATTAGGCCTATTCACCAATCTGGTGCAGATTGCCAAAAGTAATTATCAGGAGAAACAGCTAGGCTAATGAGACAATATATAACTCGGAAGGAATACATGGAATGGTGCCTAACCACTTGGATTATCGATACTCGAACTCTGAAGTCCACTACGGGTTCGCCATAGCCTGTGCTACTTGGAAGTATTGTTCCGAATCGAACGCTGGTCCTACAAGGAGTGAGGACGACGCTCTACCGTTCAGCCCAAGTGGATGTCGATAAGCTGGTTTAGAGATGGGGCTCAAACCCTTCAACCACTGGAGGGTTATTAAACCCACCACAATTGCGTACTGCTCAACCAGCAAGTATACTTTAGCCCTGGACATAGTCCGGGACTGAAGTATACTCTCAGTATAGAGAGAGAAGCGAGGTATATCTGTGTATACATCCCTTGTTCGAAAAAAAAAACAAAAAAAGCAAGTTATAAAAAGCACGTCATATTCAATACAAAACTCCTATGTATTAGTACATTATAGAGCCATACAGGGGAATTCATACTAAAATTTAACATGAATCAAAATATACATACAGTTCGATAGAGGCCATTTTTTTTTTTACTAATATACTTACAAATTTATTTGTTTACGCATTGGTCTTAAATTCAGATACTAGCCAATGACAGTTTTGATGTGTGAAGTGATAAAAGTTCTATACCTCGGCCTCGAGAGGTTAGGTAGGTTGCTTGGGTTCGTACGTTTCTGGTTAAGAAAAACTTTTGTTTTTTTAGTGACAAATGGAAATAACGGGCTGGTCTAGCTTCTTAAATATAAAGTAGCCTAGTCAAAAGCAGGTCCGCCACTCTGAAAACAAATTCTCTCCCGGCACTAGTTTACTCTTTATAATTAAAATATAACATTTACATAGATTTAAACTTGTAGTACATGTACTATAAGAGAATGTCTGTCCTAAGTGGGAGGTTAGACGTTATGGGTAGCCCCAAATTTGCAGGAGGGAATGTTTTGGAGTATGGGACGGACATAGGCCTGCCTTGACCAGCCAAAGTTAGTTCAATGCTTTAAAAAATATAGCCCTTATCCACCCCCTACCCCGCCTCCCCCAAATGATTACCATGGTGTGAAATTGTCTAAAATATGATTTACGTAGAATTAGTGAACTTTCATGAGTTATTGGGCTGCAAAGATACTTACAGTGAAGATAGTATGTAATGAAGATGTAAGATGAGGGAGAGATGGGAACAGAGAACAGATGAGGGATAGATTGATAGCTATATGGGAGAAAGACCCAGGCAACGTCAGGTATCCCCCTTGTGTGTATGTATATAATATATATAATACACATACACTAGAAGGAGGGGAGGAGGGGGGTAACCGTTGTGGCCGGATCTCTCTCCTCTCCCCTCCCCCTTCCCTCACCTCTCTTCTTTCCCTATCACCCCTCTTTTCCCCTCTTCCCTGTACTCCCCCCCCTCATCACCATCTTTCCTACCCTTCACCGCCTCGACTCTTCCTTTCCCCTCCATCCCTGTAGTCTTAGTAAGGACGACGATTTTTCATTTAGCGAGATTGGAAATTAGTTCGATTTGTCATCTCATGCAAATGATGGGGAGGTATGAGCATAGAGCTCAACCACATGGGGACACATGGTCGATACAGTGCTTAAAAGAGGTACGAGGAATTGGGGAAAAAAATAGTGAAACCCCTTGCTATATTGCAATTAAATATATATATTCTGTATATACAATGTTTGGACGGAAGCCAGCTTCTGAATATCACATTCCAGGTCTCTGGACCATTGTTAACTGTTGAGCAACTAGGGGTGCTCTCGACCCATGCCCCCCCCCCCCCTCCTCCCTTCCTAGGCCTATAAATTTTCCCCAGGATGTAAGCCTATGACACATAGTGATTTAGGTTCCGTGTGCTTCATAGAAAGGCAACCGAGCCTAAATATTTAGCTAGTGACTCAAAGTGCCAAATGTACTGAAGAGTTTAATACCTTTGACAGCTGCTTGGTTGGGTGTTAGGCTTTAAGATTCTCAACCTTTGGAGAGTTATAAAGGCCACCACAGACTGACCAACCAGTATATATGCTTTAGGTCTTAAGGACTAAGGTATGCATGCTTTAAGTTACAGGTAAGGACTAAAATTAACTGTATACATCATGAAGCGGGGTGCTTAGGTGTATATATTTTTTCCGGTGGGAAAGGATGAATAGAGTGGTGGCATGATAAGGCATATCAACTCTATTATTGCGTATTGAATGCGTAAATATTCTATTGTAGCTGCACATGTTCAGGTGACAATGGCTTAGCCCTTTCTCATAACCTAACCTTACCTGCATGTGTTCTGGGGTCCTTTATGTATCTCTAAAGTTACAACAAAAGTAGCGTTTTAAAACGCTAAGAGAGTTAAGTTACACTAAAAAAAATAAAAACATACGCATTGTTCTACGTATATTTTTTTTTGTGAAAGATAAACTCCAAGATTTTATATCGACAGGGTGATGCAAGCCTAATGCGAGTATTTCCTTCACAGAACTGTAAACTAAACAAGAGGAATTTAGAAACCTCGTTTCTTTCTTGGGTGAGAAAACTTAACAGGTGATATTTGCAGTTACTTACAGGTAATGGCCGTAATCTTAATTGCTGTTGGACTTTAATTTTTATTTCAGTTGTATTTTCAGCAGTCTCATTACAGAGAAAATCTTTTTTCGAAGTTTTCTGAATTTCTCCTCCAAGCAGCAGCAATGTTAAGAGGAAGGAAGGGGGGGGGGGCTGGGGAAGAGATAGAAGAGATAGGGGGGATGTGAAAGAAAGGGGTAAGAGAAAGTCCTGAACAAATTTCCGGGTTCCCCTTTGTTAATTAAAACAAAAGATTATGTACAAAACTGTATGTAAAAACAATACCTTTGGAAAACACCGTCATTGAATCGTGAAAGTATTTTTATGACTCGGGTTAACACGGCGAGGTTTTCTCAATATATCCTAAATTAACGGAACAGCAAAACAGTCAATAAACACAATAGTTGCAATGAGAACATATTATTCAATTTCAATAGCAGCCAAACTTATTTACGCAAGTTTATGTGTTTTAAGTTTCAAGTCATTATGGTGAAGGATTTAGGAGACACTGAACCGAAAATTCGAAAATATAGCTCCTCCGTCCTCATTCAGCCCGTCCTCATACAGCCCGTCCTCATACAGCCCGTCCTCATACAGCCCGTCCTCATTCAGCCCGTCCTCATACAGCCCGTCCTCATACAGCCCGTCCTCATACAGCCCGTCCTCATACAACCCGTCCTCATACAACCCGTTCTTATACAGCCCGTCCCCATACAGCCCGTCCTCATACAGCCCGTCATCATACAGCCCGTTCTCATACAGCCCGTCCGATACAGCCCGTCCTCATACAGCCCGTCCTCATACAGCCCGTCCTCATACAGCCCGTCCTCATACAGCCCGTTCTTATACAGCCCGTCCCCATACAGCCCGTCCTCATACAGCCCGTCCTCATACAGCCCGTTCTTATACAGCCCGTCCCCATACAGCCCGTCCTCATACAGCCCGTCCTCATACAGCCCGTTCTTATACAGCCCGTCCCCATACAGCCCGTCCTCATACAGCCCGTCCTCATACAGCCCGTTCTTATACAGCCCGTCCTCATACAGCCCGTCCTCATACAGCCCGTCCTCCTTCAGCCCGTCCTCATACAGGAAAAATCCTTTGCTTCGCTGACATCCTGTGTTCAGATCACACCACTAAATGGTTCCCCCGAAACCCGAAACATGTTTGAAACTAAAGGAAATGACGACGTTTCGGTTCGTTCTGGACCATTACCAAGAGTGACAAAGTTACGTATTATGAATATGAAAAAATACCAGCAGAACATAAACAGATAGGCCTAAATTAGGTTACGCTAAGTATACATACCAAATTCTAATATACAATAATATGCATTCAAATATGGGAAAGTGTGAAAATTGAATACACAGCTGAGTAGCGATGCCAACCATAATCCATTTTGTTTCCTCTAGCTAGAAATTTATAGTTCTAAATTTACTTTAAATATATTAATGTTGGCACGAGTGGATTATACCAGTTTTACAAGACCTGGAAAAACACTCAAATCTTACCAAGTTCAAATTAATTAGCATGAATAGGTTGTTATATTGATGCAATATTGTTGTTATTATTGATAATATAAACTGTTCTGAATAACCCCCATCGTTATTAGTTCATTATTAAGTCTTGCGAAATGCACGAACGAGAAATTTTTATCCTTGAAGGGAACTAGTCAAGCTACCAGACAATGGACTGGCTGTGTCATCGTCCCCTCTGACAACCGGGATAAACAGTGAGGGGAAAACTCATCACTGTAACTGGGGGGAAAAAAACTAACAGAAAAAAATCGGATCCCGCCAGAAAAAAAATGGTTTGTTGACCTTTCACTCCCGCCAAAGAAGATGGGTTGCCAGACGTACGACCAGTTGTCACGTTATGTTTCCAGTTTTTCACTTCTGACTTTCATACTTAACTCCCCCTTAAACGATCTTAACTCCCCCTTAAACGATCTTAACTCCCCCTTAAACGATCTTAACTCCCCCTTAAACGATCTTAACTCCCCCTTAAACGATCTTAACTCCTCCTTAAACGATCTTAACTCCCCCTTAAACGATCTTAACTCCCCCTTAAACGATCCTGTATATGAACGCTCGACAGTGGAAGCAACCAGTTTGGTGCGTCATTTATGTAAAAGCTGAGAGGAAACGCAGAATTTGGACTGTAAATTGCTTTTGAAACCACTCTTGAGGCTTCAAACTTTAAAGAATGAAGAACAATTTTATTTATATTACTTCTAAGCTGAATCACTTATGAACCCATCCCTGCCCTTGTGTGGCAGTGCACATTAGAAAGTTGTTTTCACATATCCATACATTAAAACATTGATTGTAACCATGATATATATGTGCTTCAGCCTACAGTTTAGACCTATTGTCTTGTGTATGCCCCTCTGTCCTGCGTGACAGTGAATACCAGCATTATCCTCACTTTATTAAGGCTTAATTAAAATCCTCAGATTAGGCTAAATTGTAATTAATTTTGTCAATAAAGATGTTAATAATAATAAATGTTGTTCTCAGAAGGTTTCGCTAAAAATAATGCAGCCTCCCGAATGCCGACATTGTATATATAAAACACATAAATTCTTCCTGGACACTAAATAAACTATCTTCCATAATTTAATGAGGTGTGGGTTAAATATAGGCGACAGGATTTATGCAAGCAGCTGTAACACCGCTCTATTGTAACACCCCCAATTGTACCACTACTATAATGGAACACTACTTTTCCTGAGTAACACTTCCCCATTGGTTGCACTTGGTAACACTGTTATGGGCTGACATATGATGGTTACACCGGGACTACAAAGTACACTGCCAACAAGGAGATGCTAACACAGGATGAAATACGCTGCCACCATCTGCCTTTGATCATTGAGACTATATCAAGCAACGAGGCAAGAAACATTGCTTGACTTGGAGAGTACTTTCTATGACTGTCATTAATTATGGAAACGGTTGTCAGCCACTAGATCCAAAAGGCTAAGAGGATTCAACAATTGACACAGACGGGAAATTTAACATGAGTTTTATTGAGACCAAAATTATGTCAATCACCACTTATAAATCCTACTCTAACACTGGCAAAAAGTTAAGAAATTTGGACATGGAACAAAACCTCAGAGATCACACACATTACCTTAAAACCTGTCTCTCCCTGGCTGAGATGTTCTTCACAGCCCTCTCTGGACCCCGGTGTCCGGCACTCTGCTTCCTAAGTCCCTACAGGACCTCTATATACAATCCCCACAGGGGGAGGGGGAGATCTGCTGTTGCTACCCACCAAGAATGTACAAACACTCAAGAAGTATTTCAATAAGCTTGTTTGACATTCACCATACACTCTTCAAGAGAGGAGTTATTAATTATGTGTGTGGCTGACCTCTGACCTGGCCAAAAGGGGGAGATCCAGGGATGTTTACACATAAGAATCTGGAGTGTAATTCCCTTGCATGAAATATTACATACTTGAAACTATGCTGGCTAAGACTAACCCAGGAATTTTTTTAATCAACATACAAGATAAACCGGAGGTCATCTGGGCTGACCTCTTGGAGAAGGCTTCCCTGGGTGTGAACTCTAAGGGGGGGGGGAGGTCCTGGGTGTTACACAGCGTAGAGGTCATTTTGAGACGCCATGAGCGAAGCTTCCTCAAGTTTAGTAATTCGTAACTGACATTCCTGTGAATGCCAGACAGACTGACAAAAAGTGAGGTAAGGTCAGGAGAAAGCGCCAAGCTCTTACGACTATATAGCACTTACAAGGGGATACAAGGATAAGGATTTGGGATAGGACGAAGGAAACAAATGCGCCTAACCACTAGAACAGTCGGGGAATGAACACCAACTTGCATTAAGCGAGGCTGTCCAACCACTTGAACCGTCCAGTTCAAGTGGCTAGACAGAAAAGGAGAGAAACAAAGTGAGAAATGGGTGAGTAGAGGGAGGGAGAGAGAGAGAAAGAAGGAACTTGCAGGAAGAGCAAGAGGAGGAGAGACAAGAGACACACACTGGAGGGGAGAACAGAAGAATTAGTGCCGGCACACACAAGCCGAAATTTGCATTCAGTGCACACTACCTAAAACCCTCACTGCCTGAACGCTGAGCTCGCTCAACGTAATTTCAAGACACACTACATGGGCATGAGATAATGTTTTTTGTTTACAGAATACTGCAATTGTTTGTTCAACTATGTTATTCGAGGAACCATTTTCCAGTAGGCAGTGACACCCAAAGCCACCGAATGGCGTAACAGCGAAATAGATTGTCAACATTATTTACAAGGGGGATAGAAATAGCCTAAGCTACTCTATCCCTTTGAGATGTATTTCTTGCTTATCACAATAAACATACTTGAACTTGAATTATTAACAATCTATTATTGTTAAACATTATTGACAATATTATTTCGATATCTATCCAAACAACAGTAAAATCTTAACATACTTTATATTCAGAATGTCACTTACAGCCTAACAAGAAATCACGCATGCTGCAACCCATCCTCCGAATTGACAGTACGTTTTAATACTAAGTATAATAAGTACATTTCCTGACTGTCATATATAGTACATAATTGCACTTATTTAGCTGTTACATTTACCTCCCCATTTAATTCTCCTCGTTTTCTGTTAAGACACTCAGAATTTTAGGATGAAGTTTTCAAGTTCAATTCGCTGTACACAAGTTTTAAATATCAGGAATTTCTTTTTCAGTTTTGTTAAACTATAGAGATTTTAAACAAAATTTGAAAATATCCTGAGTTACTTTACAATTTATTGATATATTTTAGTTTAGTTTTATTAGTTTTATCTTACCTTGGAAGACAGACACTAGAGGGAGTGTCAGCCTCACCAGACTTTGTAGAGTGACTGGTGGTGGTTCGGGGATGGTCATAGGCCAGTCAAGAACCCCCTCCCCCCTCATGCTCCGCCTTTGCATGCATGATATTATAAATTATACCAATTTCTAACCTTGCCAAATAATTAGTCTATTCTCAATGTTTCATGTGACACACCGCTGCTTTCAGTAATTGGCATATTTTTGGTATAAAAAGTCGGAATTTCAAACTACGAATAGGTGCAGAGAGCGAGAATTTGGGTCCAAAATATGGCTCAGGTATCTAATTTGGGATGTTTGGGATATTTTGAAAACTGCAGGGGGGTTTGGGCAAAATGTGACACACCGCTGCTATCAGTAATTGGCATATTTTCGGTATAAAAAGTCGGAATTTCAAACTGCGAATAGGTGCAGAGAGCCAGATTTTTAGTCCAAAATATGGCTCAGGTATCGAATTTGGAATGTTTCGGATATTTTGAAAATTGCAGGGGGGTTTGGGCAAAATGTGACCCACAGCCGCTTTCAGTAATTGTCATATTTTTGAATAAAAATTCGGAATTTCAAACTGCGAATAGGTGCAGAGAGCCAGAATTTGGGTCCAAAATATGGCTCAGGTATCGAATTTGGAATGTTTGGGACATTTTGAAAACTGCAGGAGGGTTTGGGCAAAATGTGACCCACCGCTGCTATCGGTAATTGGCATATTTTTTGTATAAAAAGTCGGAATCTCAAACTGCGAATAGGTGCAGAGAGCCAGAATTTGGGTCCAAAATATGGCTCAGGTATTGAACTTGGAATGTTTGGGGTATTTTGAAAACTGCAGGGGGGTTTGGTCAAAATGTGACCCACCACTGCTTTCAGTAACTGGCATATTTTTGGTATAAAAAGTCGGAATTTCAAACTGCGAATAGGTGCAGAGAGCCAATATTTGGGTCCAAAATATGGCTCAGGTATCGAATTTGAGATGTTTGGGATATTTTGAAAACTGCAGGGGGGGGGTCAAAATGTGACCCACTGCCGCTCTCTGTAATTGGCATATTTTTGGTATAAAAAGTAGGAATTTCAAACTGCGAATAGGTGCAGAGAGCCAGAATTTGGGTCCAAAATATGGCTCAGGTATCGAATTTTGTTTGTTAGGGATGTTTTTAAAACTGCTGGGGGGTTTGGGCAAAATGTGTCCCACTGCCGCTTTCAGTAATTGGCATATTTTCGGTATAAAAAGTCGGAATTTCAAATTGCGAATAGGTGCAGAGAGCAAGAATTTGGGTCCAAAATAAGGTTCATGTATCGAATTTGGGATGTTTGGGACATTTTGAAAACTGCAAGAGGGTTTGGACAAAATATGACCCACTACCGCTTTCAGTAATTGGCATATTTTTGGTATAAAAAGTCGGAATTTCAAACTGCGAATAGGTGCAGAGACCCAGAATTTGGGTCCAAAATTAGGCTCAGGTACCGATTTTGGGATGTTTGGGATATTTTGAAAACTGCAGAGGGGTTTGGGCAAAATGTGACCCACCGCTGCTTTCAGTAATTGGCATATTTTTAATATAAAAAGTCGGAACTTCAAACTGCGAATAGGTGCAGAGAGCCAGAATTTTGGTCCAAAATATGGCTCTGGTATCGAATTTGGTATGTTTGGGATATTTTGAAAACTGCAGGGGGGTTTGGGCAAAATGTGACACACCGCTGATATCAGTAATAGCATATTTTCAGTATAAAATTAGGAATTTCAAACTGCGAATAGGTGCAGAGAGTCAGAATTTGGGTCCAAAATATGGCTCAGGTATCAAATTTGGGATGTTTGGGATATTTTGAAAACTACAGGGGGGTTTGTGCAAAATGTGACCCACTGCCGCTTTCAGTAATTTGCATATTTTTGTTATGAAAAGTCGGAATTTCAAACTGCGAATAGGTGCAGAGAGCCAGAATTTGGGTCCAAAATTAGGCTCGGGTACCGATTTTGGGATGTTTGGGATATTTTGAAAACTGCAGGGGGCTTGGGCAAAATGTGACCCACCGCTGCTTTCAGTAATTGGCATATTTTTAATATAAAAAGTCGGAATTTAAAACTGCGAATAGGTGCAGAGAGCTAGAGTTTGGGTCCAAAATATGGCTCTGGTATCGAATTTGGTATGTTTGGGATATTTTGAAAACTGCAGGGGGGTTTGGGCAAAATGAGACACACCGCTGATATCAGTAATTGGTATATTTTCGGTATAAAAAGTCGGAATTTCAAACTGCGAATAGGTACAAAGAGCCAGAATTTTGGTCCAAAATATGGCTCAGGTATCGAATTTGGAAAGTTTGGGATATTTTGAAAATTGCAGGGGGGTTTGGGAAAAATGTGACCCCACAGCCGCTTTCAGTAATTGGCATATTTTTGTATAAAAATTCGGAATTTCAAACTGCGAATAGGTGCAGAGAGCCAGAATTTGGGTCCAAAATATGGCTCAGATATCGAATTTGGGTTGTTTGGGATGTTTTGAAAACTGCTGGGTGGTTTCGGAAAAATGTGTCCCACTACCGCTTTCAGTAATTGGCATAATTTTGGTATAAAAAGTCGGAATTTTAAACTGCGAATAGGTGCAGAGAGCCAGAATTTAGGTCTAAAATATGGCTCAGGTATTGAACTTGGGATGTTTGGGATATTTTGAAAACTGCAGGGGGGTTTGGTCAGAATGTGACCCACCGCTGCTTTCAGTAACTGGCATATTTTTGGTATAAAAAATCGGAAGTTCAAACTGCGAATAGGTGCAGAGAGCCAGAATTTGGGTCCAAAATATTGCTCAGGTATCGAATTTGAGATGTTTGGGATATTTTGAAAACTGCAGGGGGGGGGGGGGGGGTTTGGTCAAAATGTGACCCACCGCCGCTCTCAGTAATTGGCATATTTTTGGTATAAAAAGTCGGAATTTCAAATTGCGAATAGGTGCAGAGAGCAAGAATTTGGGTCCAAAATATGGTTCATGTATCGAATTTGGGATGTTTGGGACATTTTGAAAACTGCAAGAGGGTTTGGACAAAATATGACCCACTGCCGCTTTCAGTAATTGGCATATTTTTGGTATAAAAAGTCGGAATTTCAAACTGCGAATAGGTGCAGAGACCCAGAATTTGGGTGCAAAATTAGACTCAGGTACCGATTTTGGGATGTTTGGGATATTTTGAAAATTGCAGAGGGGTTTGGGCAAAATGTGACCCACCGCTGCTTTCAGTAATTGGCATATTTTTAATATAAAAAGTCGGAACTTCAAACTGCGAATACGTACAGAGAGCCAGAATTTGGGTCCAAAGTTTGGCTCAGGTATCGAATTTGGGTTGTTTGGGATGTTTTGAAAACTGCTGGGGGGTTTGGGCAAAATGTGACCCACTGCCGCTTTCAGTACTTGGCATATATTTGGTATAAAAAGTCGGAATTTCAAACTGCGAATAGGTGCAGAGAGCCAGAATTTGGGTCCAAAATATGGCTCAGGTATCGAATTTGGGTTGTTTTGGATATTTTGAAAACTGCTGGGGGGTTTGGGCAAAATGTGACCCACCACCACTTTCAGTAATTGGCATATATTTGGTATAAAAAGTAGGAATTTCAAACTGCGAATAGGTGCAGAGAGCCAGACTTTTGGTCCAAAATATGGCTCAGGTATCGAATTTGGAATGTTTGGGATATTTTGAAAATTGCAGGGGGGTTTGGGCAAAATGTGACCCACAGCCGCTTTCAGTAATTGTCATATTTTTGAATAAAAATTCGGAATTTCAAACTGCGAATAGGTGCAAAGAGCCAGAATTTGGGTCCAAAATATGGCTCAGGTATCGAATTTGGGATGTTTGGGACATTTTGAAAACTGCAGGAGGGTTTGGGCAAAATGTGACCCACCGCTGCTATCGGTAATTGGCATATTTTTTGTATAAAAAGTCGGAATCTCAAACTGCGAATAGGTGCAGAGAGCCAGAATTTGGGTCCAAAATATGGCTCAGGTATTGAACTTGGAATGTTTGGGGTATTTTGAAAACTGCAGGGGGGTTTGGTCAAAATGTGACCCACCACTGCTTTCAGTAACTGGCATATTTTTGGTATAAAAAGTCGGAATTTCAAACTGCGAATAGGTGCAGAGAGCCAGAATTTGGGTCCAAAATATGGCTCAGGTATCGAATTTGAGATGTTTGGGATATTTTGAAAACTGCAGGGGGGGGGGGTCAAAATGTGACCCACTGCCGCTCTCAGTAATTGGCATATTTTTGGTATAAAAAGTAGGAATTTCAAACTGCGAATAGGTGCAGAGAGCCAGAATTTGGGTCCAAAATATGGCTCAGGTATCGAATTTTGTTTGTTAGGGATGTTTTTAAAACTGCTGGGGGGTTTGGGCAAAATGTGTCCCACTGCCGCTTTCAGTAATTGGCATATTTTCGGTATAAAAAGTCGGAATTTCAAATTGCGAATAGGTGCAGAGAGCAAGAATTTGGGTCCAAAATATGGTTCATGTATCGAATTTGGTATGTTTGGGACATTTTGAAAACTGCAAGAGGGTTTGGACAAAATATGACCCACTACCGCTTTCAGTAATTGGCATATTTTTGGTATAAAAAGTCGGAATTTCAAACTGCGAATAGGTGCAGAGACCCAGAATTTGGGTCCAAAATTAGGCTCAGGTACCGATTTTGGGATGTTTGGGATATTTTGAAAACTGCAGAGGGGTTTGGGCAAAATGTGACCCACCGCTGCTTTCAGTAATTGGCATATTTTTAATATAAAAAGTCGGAACTTCAAACTGCGAATAGGTGCAGAGAGCCAGAATTTTGGTCCAAAATATGGCTCTGGTATCGAATTTGGTATGTTTGGGATATTTTGAAAACTGCAGGGGGGTTTGGGCAAAATGTGACACACCGCTGATATCAGTAATAGCATATTTTCAGTATAAAATTAGGAATTTCAAACTGCGAATAGGTGCAGAGAGTCAGAATTTGGGTCCAAAATATGGCTCAGGTATCAAATTTGGGATGTTTGGGATATTTTGAAAACTACAGGGGGGTTTGTGCAAAATGTGACCCACTGCCGCTTTCAGTAATTTGCATATTTTTGTTATGAAAAGTCGGAATTTCAAACTGCGAATAGGTGCAGAGAGCCAGAATTTGGGTCCAAAACTAGGCTCGGGTACCGATTTTGGGATGTTTGGGATATTTTGAAAACTGCAGGGGGGCTTGGGCAAAATGTGACCCACCGCTGCTTTCAGTAATTGGCATATTTTTAATATAAAAAGTCGGAATTTAAAACTGCGAATAGGTGCAGAGAGCTAGAGTTTGGGTCCAAAAAATATGGCTCTGGTATCGAATTTGGTATGTTTGGGATATTTTGAAAACTGCAGGGGGGTTTGGGCAAAATGAGACACACCGCTGATATCAGTAATTGGTATATTTTCGGTATAAAAAGTCGGAATTTCAAACTGCGAATAGGTACAAAGAGCCAGAATTTTGGTCCAAAATATGGCTCAGGTATCGAATTTGGAAAGTTTGGGATATTTTGAAAATTGCAGGGGGGTTTGGGAAAAATGTGACCCCACAGCCGCTTTCAGTAATTGGCATATTTTTGTATAAAAATTCGGAATTTCAAACTGCGAATAGGTGCAGAGAGCCAGAATTTGGGTCCAAAATATGGCTCAGATATCGAATTTGGGTTGTTTGGGATGTTTTGAAAACTGCTGGGTGGTTTCGGAAAAATGTGTCCCACTACCGCTTTCAGTAATTGGCATAATTTTGGTATAAAAAGTCGGAATTTTAAACTGCGAATAGGTGCAGAGAGCCAGAATTTTGGTCCAAAATATGGCTCAGGTATCGAATTTGGGATGTTTGGGATATTTTGAAAACTTGCAGGAGGGTTTGGGCAAAATGTGACCCACCGCCGCTTTCAGTAACTGGCATATTTTTTGTATAAAAAGTCGGAATCTCAAACTGCGAATAGGTGCAGAGAGCCAGAATTTAGGTCTAAAATATGGCTCAGGTATTGAACTTGGGATGTTTGGGATATTTTGAAAACTGCAGGGGGGTTTGGTCAGAATGTGACCCACCGCTGCTTTCAGTAACTGGCATATTTTTGGTATAAAAAATCGGAAGTTCAAACTGCGAATAGGTGCAGAGAGCCAGAATTTGGGTCCAAAATATTGCTCAGGTATCGAATTTGAGATGTTTGGGATATTTTGAAAACTGCAGGGGGGGGGGGGTTTGGTCAAAATGTGACCCACCGCCGCTCTCAGTAATTGGCATATTTTTGGTATAAAAAGTCGGAATTTCAAATTGCGAATAGGTGCAGAGAGCAAGAATTTGGGTCCAAAATATGGTTCATGTATCGAATTTGGGATGTTTGGGACATTTTGAAAACTGCAAGAGGGTTTGGACAAAATATGACCCACTGCCGCTTTCAGTAATTGGCATATTTTTGGTATAAAAAGTCGGAATTTCAAACTGCGAATAGGTGCAGAGACCCAGAATTTGGGTGCAAAATTAGACTCAGGTACCGAATTTGGGATGTTTGGGATATTTTGAAAATTGCAGAGGGGTTTGGGCAAAATGTGACCCACTGCCGCTTTCAGTAATTGGCATATTTTTGGTATAAAAAGTCGGAATTTCAAACTGCGAATAGGTGCAGAGAGCCAGAATTTGGGTCCAAAATATGGCTCAGGTATCGAATTTGGGTTGTTTTGGATATTTTGAAAACTGCTGGGGGGTTAGGGCAAAATGTGACCCACCACCACTTTCAGTAATTGGCATATATTTGGTATAAAAAGTCGGAATTTCAAACTGCGAATAGGTGCAGAGAGCCAGACTTTTGGTCCAAAATATGGCTCAGGTATCGAATTTGGAATGTTTGGGATATTTTGAAAATTGCAGGGGGGTTTGGGCAAAATGTGACCCACAGCCGCTTTCAGTAATTGTCATATTTTTGAATAAAAATTCGGAATTTCAAACTGCGAATAGGTGCAGAGAGCCAGAATTTGGGTCCAAAATATGGCTCAGGTATTGAACTTGGAATGTTTGGGGTATTTTGAAAACTGCAGGGGGGTTTGGTCAAAATGTGACCCACCACTGCTTTCAGTAACTGGCATATTTTTGGTATAAAAAGTCGGAATTTCAAACTGCGAATAGGTGCAGAGACCCAGAATTTGGGTCCAAAATTAGGCTCAGGTACCGATTTTGGGATGTTTGGGATATTTTGAAAACTGCAGAGGGGTTTGGGCAAAATGTGACCCACCGCTGCTTTCAGTAATTGGCATATTTTTAATATAAAAAGTCGGAACTTCAAACTGCGAATAGGTGCAGAGAGCCAGAATTTTGGTCCAAAATATGGCTCTGGTATCGAATTTGGTATGTTTGGGATATTTTGAAAACTGCAGGGGGGTTTGGGCAAAATGTGACACACCGCTGATATCAGTAATAGCATATTTTCAGTATAAAATTAGGAATTTCAAACTGCGAATAGGTGCAGAGAGTCAGAATTTGGGTCCAAAATATGGCTCAGGTATCGAATTTGGGATGTTTGGGATATTTTTAAATCTGCAGTGGGGTTTGGTCAAAATGTGACCCACCGCTGGTTTCAGTAATTGGCATATTTTTGGTATAAAAAGTCGGAATTTCAAACTGCAAATAGGTGCAGAGAGCCATAATTTGGGTCCAAAATTAGGCTCGGGTACCGATTTTGGGATGTTTGGGATATTTTGAAAACTGCAGGGGGGCTTGGGCAAAATGTGACCCACCGCTGCTTTCAGTAATTGGCATATTTTTAATATAAAAAGTCGGAATTTAAAACTGCGAATAGGTGCAGAGAGCTAGAGTTTGGGTCCAAAATATGGCTCAGGTATCGAATTTGGTATGTTTGGGATATTTTGAAAACTGCAGGGGGGTTTGGGCAAAATGAGACACACCGCTGATATCAGTAATTGGTATATTTTCGGTATAAAAAGTCGGAATTTCAAACTGCGAATAGGTACAAAGAGCCAGAATTTTGGTCCAAAATATGGCTCAGGTATCGAATTTGGAAAGTTTGGGATATTTTGAAAATTGCAGGGGGGTTTGGGCAAAATGTGACCCCACAGCCGCTTTCAGTAATTGGCATATTTTTGTATAAAAATTCGGAATTTCAAACTGCGAATAGGTGCAGAGAGCCAGAATTTGGGTCCAAAATATGGCTCAGATATCGAATTTGGGTTGTTTGGGATGTTTTGAAAACTGCTGGGTGGTTTCGGAAAAATGTGTCCCACTACCGCTTTCAGTAATTGGCATAATTTTGGTATAAAAAGTCGGAATTTTAAACTGCGAATAGGTGCAGAGAGCCAGAATTTTGGTCCAAAATATGGCTCAGGTATCGAATTTGGGATGTTTGGGACATTTTGAAAACTGCAGGAGGGTTTGGGCAAAATGTGACCCACCGCCGCTTTCAGTAACTGGCATATTTTTTGTATAAAAAGTCGGAATCTCAAACTGCGAATAGGTGCAGAGAGCCAGAATTTGGGTCTAAAATATGGCTCAGGTATTGAACTTGGGATGTTTGGGATATTTTGAAAACTGCAGGGGGGTTTGGTCAGAATGTGACCCACCGCTGCTTTCAGTAACTGGCATATTTTTGGTATAAAAAATCGGAAGTTCAAACTGCGAATAGGTGCAGAGAGCCAGAATTTGGGTCCAAAATATTGTTCAGGTATCGAATTTGAGATGTTTGGGATATTTTGAAAACTGCAGGGGGGGGGGGGGGGGTTGGTCAAAATGTGACCCACCGCCGCTCTCAGTAATTGCATATTTTTGGTATAAAAAGTCGGAATTTCAAACTGCGAATAGGTGCAGAGAGCCAGAATTTGGTTCCAAAATATTGCTCAGGTATCGAATTTGAGATGTTTGGGATATTTTGAAAACTGCAGGGGGGGGGGGGGGTTTGGGCAAAATGTGTCCCACTGCCGCTTTCAGTAATTGGCATAATTTTCGTATAAAAAGTAGGAATTTCAAACTGCGAATAGGTGCGGAGAGCCAGAATTTGGGTCCAAAATATGGCTCAGGTATCGAATTTGAGATGTTTGGGATATTTTGAAAACTGCAGGGGGATTTGGGCAAAATGTGACCCACTGCTGCTTTCAGTAATTGGCAGATTTTTGGTATAAAAAGTCGGAATTTCAGAGTGCGAATAGGTGCAGAGAGCCAGAATTTGGGTCCAAAATATGGCTCAGGTATCAAATTTGGTATGATTGGGATATTTTGAAAACTGCAGAGGTGTTTGGGCAAAATGTGACCCACCGCTGCTTTCTGTAATTGGCATATTTTTAATATAAAAAGTCGGAATTTCAAAGTGGGAATAGGTGCAGAGAGTCAGAATTTGGGTCCAAAATATGGCTCAGGTATCGAATTTGGGATGTTTGGGACATTTTGAAAACTGCAGGAGGGTTTGGGCAAAATGTGACCCACCGCCGCTTTCAGTAACTGGCATATTTTTTGTATAAAAAGTCGGAATCTCAAACTGCGAATAGGTGCAGAGAGCCAGAATTTGGGTCTAAAATATGGCTCAGGTATTGAACTTGGGATGTTTGGGATATTTTGAAAACTGCAGGGGGGTTTGGTCAGAATGTGACCCACCGCTGCTTTCAGTAACTGGCATATTTTTGGTATAAAAAATCGGAAGTTCAAACTGCGAATAGGTGCAGAGAGCCAGAATTTGGGTCCAAAATATTGTTCAGGTATCGAATTTGAGATGTTTGGGATATTTTGAAAACTGCAGGGGGGGGGGGGGTTGGTCAAAATGTGACCCACCGCCGCTCTCAGTAATTGCATATTTTTGGTATAAAAAGTCGGAATTTCAAACTGCGAATAGGTGCAGAGAGCCAGAATTTGGTTCCAAAATATTGCTCAGGTATCGAATTTGAGATGTTTGGGATATTTTGAAAACTGCAGGGGGGGGGGGGGTTTGGGCAAAATGTGTCCCACTGCCGCTTTCAGTAATTGGCATAATTTTCGTATAAAAAGTAGGAATTTCAAACTGCGAATAGGTGCGGAGAGCCAGAATTTGGGTCCAAAATATGGCTCAGGTATCGAATTTGAGATGTTTGGGATATTTTGAAAACTGCAGGGGGATTTGGGCAAAATGTGACCCACTGCTGCTTTCAGTAATTGGCAGATTTTTGGTATAAAAAGTCGGAATTTCAGAGTGCGAATAGGTGCAGAGAGCCAGAATTTGGGTCCAAAATATGGCTCAGGTATCAAATTTGGTATGATTGGGATATTTTGAAAACTGCAGAGGTGTTTGGGCAAAATGTGACCCACCGCTGCTTTCTGTAATTGGCATATTTTTAATATAAAAAGTCGGAATTTCAAAGTGGGAATAGGTGCAGAGAGTCAGAATTTGGGTCCAAAATATGGCTCAGGTATCGAATTTGGGATGTTTGGGATATTTTTAAATCTGCAGTGGGGTTTGGTCAAAATGTGACCCACCGCTGGTTTCAGTAATTGGCATATTTTTGGTATAAAAAGTCGGAATTTCAAACTGCAAATAGGTGCAGAGAGCCAGAATTTGGGTCCAAAATTAGGCTCGGGTACCGATTTTGGGATGTTTGGGATATTTTGAAAACTGCAGGGGGGCTTGGGCAAAATGTGACCCACCGCTGCTTTCAGTAATTGGCATATTTTTAATATAAAAAGTCGGAATTTAAAACTGCGAATAGGTGCAGAGAGCTAGAGTTTGGGTCCAAAATATGGCTCAGGTATCGAATTTGGTATGTTTGGGATATTTTGAAAACTGCAGGGGGGTTTGGGCAAAATGAGACACACCGCTGATATCAGTAATTGGTATATTTTCGGTATAAAAAGTCGGAATTTCAAACTGCGAATAGGTACAAAGAGCCAGAATTTTGGTCCAAAATATGGCTCAGGTATCGAATTTGGAAAGTTTGGGATATTTTGAAAATTGCAGGGGGGTTTGGGCAAAATGTGACCCCACAGCCGCTTTCAGTAATTGGCATATTTTTGTATAAAAATTCGGAATTTCAAACTGCGAATAGGTGCAGAGAGCCAGAATTTGGGTCCAAAATATGGCTCAGATATCGAATTTGGGTTGTTTGGGATGTTTTGAAAACTGCTGGGTGGTTTCGGAAAAATGTGTCCCACTACCGCTTTCAGTAATTGGCATAATTTTGGTATAAAAAGTCGGAATTTTAAACTGCGAATAGGTGCAGAGAGCCAGAATTTTGGTCCAAAATATGGCTCAGGTATCGAATTTGGGATGTTTGGGACATTTTGAAAACTGCAGGAGGGTTTGGGCAAAATGTGACCCACCGCCGCTTTCAGTAACTGGCATATTTTTTGTATAAAAAGTCGGAATCTCAAACTGCGAATAGGTGCAGAGAGCCAGAATTTGGGTCTAAAATATGGCTCAGGTATTGAACTTGGGATGTTTGGGATATTTTGAAAACTGCAGGGGGGTTTGGTCAGAATGTGACCCACCGCTGCTTTCAGTAACTGGCATATTTTTGGTATAAAAAATCGGAAGTTCAAACTGCGAATAGGTGCAGAGAGCCAGAATTTGGGTCCAAAATATTGTTCAGGTATCAAATTTGAGATGTTTGGGATATTTTGAAAACTGCAGGGGGGGGGGTGTTTGGTCAAAATGTGACCCACCGCCGCTCTCAGTAATTGCATATTTTTGGTATAAAAAGTCGGAATTTCAAACTGCGAATAGGTGCAGAGAGCCAGAATTTGGGTCCAAAATATTGTTCAGGTATCGAATTTGAGATGTTTGGGATATTTTGAAAACTGCAGGGGGGGGGGGGGTTGGTCAAAATGTGACCCACCGCCGCTCTCAGTAATTGCATATTTTTGGTATAAAAAGTCGGAATTTCAAACTGCGAATAGGTGCAGAGAGCCAGAATTTGGTTCCAAAATATTGCTCAGGTATCGAATTTGAGATGTTTGGAATATTTTGAAAACTGCAGGGGGGGGGGGGGTTTGGGCAAAATGTGTCCCACTGCCGCTTTCAGTAATTAGCATAATTTTCGTATAAAAAGTAGGAATTTCAAACTGCGAATAGGTGCGGAGAGCCAGAATTTGGGTCCAAAATATGGCTCAGGTATCGAATTTGAGATGTTTGGGATATTTTGAAAACTGCAGGGGGATTTGGGCAAAATGTGACCCACTGCTGCTTTCAGTAATTGGCAGATTTTTGGTATAAAAAGTCGGAATTTCAGAGTGCGAATAGGTGCAGAGAGCCAGAATTTGGGTCCAAAATATGGCTCAGGTATCAAATTTGGTATGATTGGGATATTTTGAAAACTGCAGAGGTGTTTGGGCAAAATGTGACCCACCGCTGCTTTCTGTAATTGGCATAATTTTAATATAAAAAGTCGGAATTTCAAAGTGGGAATAGGTGCAGAGAGTCAGAATTTGGGTCCAAAATATGGCTCAGGTATCGAATTTTGGATGCTTGGGATATTTTGAAAACTGCAGGGAGGTTTGTGCAAAATGTGACACACCGCTGCTCTCAATAATTGGCATATTTTTAATATAAAAAGTCGGAATTTCAAACTGCGAAAAGGTGCAGAGAGTCAGAATTTGGGTTCAAAATATAACTCAGGTATCGAATTTGGGATGTTTGGGATATTTTTAAATCTGCAGTGGGGTTTGGTCAAAATGTGACCCACCGCTGGTTTCAGTAATTGGCATATTTTTGGTATAAAAAGTCGGAATTTCAAACTGCAAATAGGTGCAGAGAGCCAGAATTTGGGTCCAAAATTAGGCTCGGGTACCGATTTTGGGATGTTTGGGATATTTTGAAAACTGCAGGGGGGCTTGGGCAAAATGTGACCCACCGCTGCTTTCAGTAATTGGCATATTTTTAATATAAAAAGTCGGAATTTAAAACTGCGAATAGGTGCAGAGAGCTAGAGTTTGGGTCCAAAATATGGCTCAGGTATCGAATTTGGTATGTTTGGGATATTTTGAAAACTGCAGGGGGGTTTGGGCAAAATGAGACACACCGCTGATATCAGTAATTGGTATATTTTCGGTATAAAAAGTCGGAATTTCAAACTGCGAATAGGTACAAAGAGCCAGAATTTTGGTCCAAAATATGGCTCAGGTATCGAATTTGGAAAGTTTGGGATATTTTGAAAATTGCAGGGGGGTTTGGGCAAAATGTGACCCCACAGCCGCTTTCAGTAATTGGCATATTTTTGTATAAAAATTCGGAATTTCAAACTGCGAATAGGTGCAGAGAGCCAGAATTTGGGTCCAAAATATGGCTCAGATATCGAATTTGGGTTGTTTGGGATGTTTTGAAAACTGCTGGGTGGTTTCGGAAAAATGTGTCCCACTACCGCTTTCAGTAATTGGCATAATTTTGGTATAAAAAGTCGGAATTTTAAACTGCGAATAGGTGCAGAGAGCCAGAATTTTGGTCCAAAATATGGCTCAGGTATCGAATTTGGGATGTTTGGGACATTTTGAAAACTGCAGGAGGGTTTGGGCAAAATGTGACCCACCGCCCCTTTCAGTAACTGGCATATTTTTTGTATAAAAAGTCGGAATCTCAAACTGCGAATAGGTGCAGAGAGCCAGAATTTGGGTCTAAAATATGGCTCAGGTATTGAACTTGGGATGTTTGGGATATTTTGAAAACTGCAGGGGGGTTTGGTCAGAATGTGACCCACCGCTGCTTTCAGTAACTGGCATATTTTTGGTATAAAAAATCGGAAGTTCAAACTGCGAATAGGTGCAGAGAGCCAGAATTTGGGTCCAAAATATTGTTCAGGTATCGAATTTGAGATGTTTGGGATATTTTGAAAACTGCAGGGGGGGGGGGGGGGTTTGGTCAAAATGTGACCCACCGCCGCTCTCAGTAATTGCATATTTTTGGTATAAAAAGTCGGAATTTCAAACTGCGAATAGGTGCAGAGAGCCAGAATTTGGTTCCAAAATATTGCTCAGGTATCGAATTTGAGATGTTTGGGATATTTTGAAAACTGCAGGGGGGGGGGGGTTTGGGCAAAATGTGTCCCACTGCCGCTTTCAGTAATTGGCATAATTTTCGTATAAAAAGTAGGAATTTCAAACTGCGAATAGGTGCGGAGAGCCAGAATTTGGGTCCAAAATATGGCTCATGTATCGAATTTGAGATGTTTGGGATATTTTGAAAACTGCAGGGGGATTTGGGCAAAATGTGACCCACCGCTGCTTTCTGTAATTGGCATATTTTTAATATAAAAAGTCGGAATTTCAAAGTGGGAATAGGTGCAGAGAGTCAGAATTTGGGTCCAAAATATGGCTCAGGTATCGAATTTGGGATGCTTGGGATATTTTGAAAACTGCAGGGAGGTTTGTGCAAAATGTGACACACCGCTGCTCTCAATAATTGGCATATTTTCGGTATAAAAAGTCGGAATTTCAAACTGCGAAAAGGTGCAGAGAGTCAGAATTTGGGTTCAAAATATAACTCAGGTATCGAATTTGGGATGTTTGGGATATTTTGAAAACTGGAGAGGTGTTTGGGCAAAATGTGACCCACCGCTGCTTTCAGTAATTGGCATATTTTTAATATAAAAAGTCTGAATTTCAAACTGCGAATAGGTGCAGAGAGTCAGAATTTGGGTCCAAAATATGGCTCAGGTATCGAATTTGAGATGTTTGGGATATTTTGAAAACTTCAGGGGGGTTTGGGCAAAATGTGACCTACCGCCGCTTTCAGTAATTGGCATATTTTTGGTATAAATTTGGAATTTCAAACTGCGAATAGGTGCAGAGAGCAAGAATTTGGGTCCAAAATATTGCTCAGGTATCGAATTTGGGATGTTTGGGATATTTTGAAAACTTCAGGGGGGTTTGGGCAAAATGTGACCTACCGCCGCTTTCAGTAATTGGCATATTTTTGGTATAAAAAGTAGGAAATTCAAACTGCGAATAGGTGCAGAGAGCCAAATTTGGGTCCAAAATATGGCTCAGGTATCGAATTTGGGATGTTTGGGATATTTTGAAAACTGTAGGGGGTTTGGGCAAAATGTGTCCCACCGCCGCTTACAGTAATTGGCATATTTTTGGTACAAAAAGTCCAAATTTCAAACGGCGAATAAGTGCAGAGAGCCAGAATTTGGGTCAAAAATCTTGATCAGGTATCGAATTTGGGATGATTGGGATATTTTGAAAACTGCAGGGGAGTTTGGGGCCAAATGAGACACCGCTGCTATCAGTAATTGGCATATTTTTGGTATAAAAAGTAGGAATTTCAAACTGCGAATAGGTGCAGAGAGTCAGAATTTGGGTCCAAAATATGGCTCAGGTATCGAATTTGAGATGTTTGGGATATTTTGAAAACTGCAGGGGGGTTTGGGCAAAATGTGACCCACCGCCGCTTTCAGTAATTGGAAAATTTTTGGTTTAAAAATTCGGAATTTCAAACTGCGAATAGGTGCAGAGAGCCAGAATTTGGGTCCAAAATATGGCTCAGGTATTTAATGTGGGTGGTAGTCGACCCCACACCCATCCTGTGGGTAGTAGTGGACCCCCACACCCATCCTGTGGGTGGTAGTGGACCCCACACCCATCCTGTGGATGGTAGTGGACCCCCACACCCATCCTGTGGGTGGTAGTGGACCCCACACCCATCCTGTGGGTGGTAGTGGACCCCACACCCATCCTGTGGGTGGTAGTGGACCCCACACCCATCCTGTGGATGGTAGTGGACCCCCACACCCATCCTGTGGGTGGTAATGGACCCCCACACCCATCCTGTGGGTGGTAGTGGACCCCACACCCATCCTGTGGGTGGTAGTGGACCCCACACCCATCCTGTGGGTGCTATTGGACCCCACACCCATCCTTTGGGAGGTAGTGGACCCCCACACCCATCCTGTGGGTGGTAGTGGTCCCCCACACTCATCCTGTGGGTGGTATTGGACACCCACACCCATCTTGTGGGTGGTAGTGGACACCCACACCCATCCTGTGGGTGGTAGGGGACCCCCACACCCATACTGTGGGTGGTAGTGGACCCCCACACCCATCCTGTGGGTGGTTGTGGACCCCACACCCATCCTGTGGGTGGTAGTGGACCCCCACACCCATCCTGTGGGTGGTAGTGGACCCCTACACCCATCCTGTGGGGGGTAATGGACCCCCACACCCATCCTGTGGGTGGTAATGGACCCCCACGCCCATGCTTTGGGTGGTAATGTATCCCCACACCCATCCTGTGGGGGGAGTTGTGGACCCCACATCCATCCTGTGGGGGGTAGTGGACCCCACACCCATCATGTGGGGTGGTAGTGAACCCCCACACCCATCCCCTGGGTGGTAGTGGACCCCACACTCATCCTGTGGGTGGTAGTGGACCCCCACACCCATCCTGTGGGTGGTAGTGGACCCCCACACCCATCCTGTAGGTGGTAGTTTACCCCCACACCCATTCTGTGGGTGGTAGTTTACCCCCACACCCATCCTGTGGGTGGTAGTTTACCCCCACACCCATCCTGTGGGTGGTAGTTGACCCCCACACCTATCCTGTGGGTGGTAGTGGAACCCCACACCTATCCTGTGGGTGGTAGTGGACCCCCACACCCATCCTGTGGGTGGTAGTGGACCCCCACACCCATCCTGTGGGTGGTAGTGGACCCCCACACCCATCCTGTGGGTGGTAGTCGACCCCGCACCCATCCTGTGGGTGGTAGTGGACCCCCACACCCATCCTGTGGGTGGTAATGGACCCCCACACCCATGCTTTGGGTGGTAATGGACCCCCACACCCATCCTGTTGGGGGGTAGTGGACCCCACACCCATCCTGTGGGGGGGGGGTAGTGGACCTCACACCCATCCTGTGGGGGGTAGTGGACCCCACACCCATCATGTGGGGTGGTTGTGAACCCCACACCCATCCTGTGGGACGTAGTGGACCCCCACACCCATCCTGTGGGTGGTAGTGGACCCCACACCCATCCTGTGGGTGGTAGTGGACCCCACACCCATCCTGTGGGTGATAGTGGACCCCACACCCATCCTGTGGGTGGTAGTGGTACCCACACCCATCCTGTGGGTGGAAATAGACCCCCACACCCATCCTGTGGGGGGTAATGAACCCCCACACCCATCCTGTGGGTGGTAGTGGACCCCACACCCATCCTGTGGGTGGTTGTGGACCCCACACCCATCCTGTGGGTGGTAGTGGACCCCCACACCCATCCTGTGGGGGGTAATGGACCCCCACACCCATCCTGTGGGTGGTAATGGACCCCCACACCCATCCTGTGGGTGGTAATGGACCCCCACACCCATGCTTTGGGTGGTAATGTACCCCCACACCCATCCTGTGGGGGGGTTGTGGACCCCACACTCATCCTGTGGGGGGTAGTGGACCCCACACCCATCATGTGGGGTGGTAGTGAACCCCCACACCCATCCCCTGGGTGGTACTGGACCCGACACTCATCCTGTGGGTGGTAGTGGACCCCCACACCCATCCTGTGGGTGGTAGTTTACCCCCACACCCATTCTGTGGGTGGTAGTTTACCCCCACACCCATCCTGTGGGTGGTAGTTTACCCCCACACCCATCCTGTGGGTGGTAGTTTACCCCCACACCCATTCTGTGGGTGGTAGTTTACCCCCACACCCATCCTGTGGGTGGTAGTTGACCCCCACACCTATCCTGTGGGTGGTAGTGGAACCCCACACCTATCCTGTGGGTGGTAGTGGACCCCCACACCGATCCTGTGGGTGGTAGTGGACCCCCACACCGATCCTGTGGGTGGTAGTGGACCCCACACCCATCCTGTGGGTGGTAATGGACCCCCACACCCATCATGTGGGTGGTAGTGGACCCCCACTCGCATCCTGTGGGGTGGTAGTGGACCCCCATACCCATCCCCTGGGTGGTAGTGGACCCCCACACCCATCCTATGGGTGGTAATGGACCCCCACACCCATCCTGTGGGTGGTAATGGACCCCCACACCGATCCTGTGGGTGGTAGTGGACCCCCACACCCATCCTGTGGGTGGTAGTGGAACCCCACACCCTTCCTGTGGGTGGTAGTGAACCCCTACACCCATCCTGTGGGTGGTAATGGACACCCACACCCATTGTGTGGGTGGTAGTGGACCCCACACCCATCCTGTGGGTGGTAGTGGACCCCTACACCCATCCTGTGGGTGGTAGTGGACCCCCACACCCATCCTGTGGGTGGTAGTGGACCCCCACACCCATCCTGTGGGTGGTAGTGGATCCACTCACCCATCCTGTGGGTGGTAGTCGACCCCACACCCATCCTGTGGGTGGTAGTCGACCCCACACCCATCCTGTGGGTGGTAGTCGACCCCACACCCATCCTTTGGGTGGTAGCCGACCCCACACCCATCCTGTGGGTCGTAGTCGACCCCCACACCTATCCTTTGGGTGGTAGTGGACCCCCCACACCCTTCCTGTGGGTAGTAGTCGACCTCACACCCATCCTGTGGGTGGTAGTCGACCCCACACCCATCCTGTGGGTGGTAGTCGACCCCACACCCATCCTGTGGGTGGTAGTCGACCCCACACCCATCCTGTGGGTGGTAGTCGACCCCACACCCATCCTGTGGGTAGTAGTGGACCCCCACACCCATCCTGTGGGTGGTAGTCGACCCCACACCCATCCTGTGGGTGGTAGTGGACCCCACACCCATCCTGTGGGTGGTAGTGGACCCCCACACCCATCCTGTGTGTGGTAGTAGACCCCACACCCATCGTGTGGGTGGTAGTTTACCCCCACACCAACCCTTTGGGTGGTAGTCGGCCCCACACCCATCCTGTGGGTGGAAGTCGACCCCACACCCATCCTGTGGGTGGTAGTGGACCTCCACACCCATCCTGTGGGTGGTAGTCGACCCCACACCCATCCTGTGTGTGGTAGTGGACCCCCACACCCATCCTGTGGGTGGTAGTGGACCCCACACCCATCCTGTGGGTGGTAGTTTACCCCCACACCCATCCTGTGGGTGGTAGTTTACCGCCACACCCATCCTGTGGGTGGTAGTTTACCGCCACACCCATCCTGTGGGTGGTAGTGGAACCCCACACCCATCTTGTGGGTGGTAGTGGAACCCCACACCCATCTTGTGGGTGGTAGTGGAACCCCACACCCATCTTGTGGGTGGTAGTGGTCCCCCACACCCATCTTGTGGGTGGTAGTGGAACCCCACACCCATCTTGTGGGTGGTAGTGGACCCCCACACCCATCTTGTGGGTGGTAGTGGAACCCCACACCCATCTTGTGGGTGGTAGTGGAACCCCACACCCATCCTGTGGGTGGTAGTGGACCCCCACACCCATCTTGTGGGTGGTAGTGGAACCCCACACCCATCTTGTGGGTGGTAGTGGAACCCCCACACCCATCTTGTGGGTGGTAGTGGAACCCCACACCCATCTTGTGGGTGGTAGTGGAACCCCACACCCATCCTGTGGGTGGTAGTCGACCCCACACCCATCCTGTGGGTGATATTTTCTATGCACTGAACGTTTTTCTTATGTACTTTGTTGATGAAGACTGGGTATTTAAGATGGTTAGTGATGAAGGGAAAGTCTTGAAGGAGAGGGAAGATAATGAAGGTTAGGGAAGGTGGTGAAGGGTAGGGAAGGTGGTGAAGGGTAGGGAAGGTGGTGAAGGGTAGGGAAGGTGGTGAAGGGTAGGGAAGGTGGTGAAGGGTAGGGAAGGTGGTGAAGGGTAGGGAAGGTGGTGAAGGGTAGGGAAGATAATGAAGGTTAGGGAAGGTGGTGAAGGGTAGGGAAGGTGGTGAAGGGTAGGGAAGGTGGTGAAGGATAGGGAAGGTGGTGAAGGGTAGGGAAGGTGGTGAAGGGTAGGGAAGGTGGTGAAGGATAGGGAAGGTGGTGAAGGGTAGGGAAGGTGGTGAAGGGTAGGGAAGGTGGTGAAGGGTAGGGAAGGTGGTGAAGGATAGGGAAGGTGGTGAAGGGTTGGGAAGGTGGTGAAGGGTAGGGAAGGTGGTGAAGGGTAGGGAAGGTGGTGAAGGGTAGGGAAGGTGGTGAAGGATAGGGAAGGTGGTGAAGGGTTGGGAAGGTGGTGAAGGGTAGGGAAGGTGTGAAGGGTAGAGAAGGTGGTGAAGGGTAGGGAAGGTGGTGAAGGGTAGGGAAGGTGTGAAGGGTAGAGAAGGTAGTGATGATGATTGAAAATGTTGAGGCGGTGCCGTGAAGTGGTTACAGTGATGAAGATGGTGTGTACTAAAGATGTGGCCTCAGTGACCCCGGACAACGCCGGGTTACTGCCCTCTGGTGGCCTATACTTGTATGGATATTGAATAAGGCACATGGCCTTCCAATGTCTCTTAAAGGTCATCTTTCGACAAAGATACATGTTCGTATTATAGACAAAATAGCGTCTGTGAGCTGCTGGCACCATTAGCCTGACTGATCAGATCATCAGTCAATATTCCTGGTAAAAAATGGGACCAATAGAACAAAAAATGGGACCAATAGAACAAAAAATGGGACCAATAGAACAATGGTCCTTGGAAGAAATTCAAGTCTCAAATATTTGTCGAGAGGGGTAGTTATTGGGGGAGTGGTGGGGAGGGGGAAGGTAGGGGAGGGTTGAATGGTTAAGGGAGGGGTTTGGAAGGACCACTTCCCACCCCCCCTCTCCATCCCTCCCCTGCACCCCCTTTTACCTTACGAAATCAGTTCAGATTCCGCCAAAACAGAACTTTTGATCCAGTTATTGACAAGGTTGTCAGTCCGACTCAATGTTAGTCAATGTAAACTCAGACCTCTGGGGCCAGATTCACGAAGCAGTTACGCAAACACTATATGAACCTGTACATCTTTTCTCAATCTTTGGCGGTTTTGTTTACAATTATTAAACAGTTAATGAGCTCGGAAGCACCAGGAGGCTGTTTATAACAATAACAACAGTTGATTGGCAAGTTTTCATGTTTGTAAACTGTTTAATAAATGTAACCAAAACCGTCAAAGATTGAGGAAAGATGTACACGTTCGTAAGTGCTTGCGTAACTGCTTCGTGAATCTGGCCCCTGGTGTTCAACCAAGCCTCGCAACCTTCCAATTACAAATTCACCTAAAAATATAAACTCGATAAAAATGGTAAAGATGTTTTTATCTGCTTTTAATAATGATAAATTTATTAAATTTATCAGATTTATCTGATAAATAATGAGCTAAAGCTAACACGGTGACTTTAAAATCTATCAATTCTGTTTATACTATATTTCTGTGGCATACCTTTAGCTAGTTCCAAGATTTGTTTCTATACCTGAAGTCTGATCTGAAGCCAGGCTGCCATGGTGATTTGTTGATCCATACGACTGTTGCTGGTTGAGGTCTGCACTCATATCGATGGTCACAACTTAGCTGTTCAAACATTAGCATTATAGACCACCTCTCTAAGACGCCACCCTTTGTTTTCTAACAATATTAGTCTCGGGTATACGGTATACACTATCAAGAATTAAAGATCAATAATTGCAGTCAAGACAATCTCCGGGCTCGCCATAGCCCGTGCTACCTGGAACTTTTTGTTCTAGGAAGCGAATCTTAAACAACAGTAGTTAAGACAAGAGAACTTGAATCAGACACGATAATTACCATATTTATCAAAAACTGCCGCCAAGAACAGCAGCGTAGTATCGTCTGTGTCTGTCTGTTAGCCACTGAAATAGAAGTCCACTACGGGCTCACCATAGCCCGTGCTACTTGGAACTTTTTGTACCAGGTAGCGAATCTTAAACAACAACATGTTAGCCACTAGACCAATGTACATAGAGGATAAAGCAAACAAACTTTTCTTCATCTTTTAAATCATTTATTGTTTGCAACTTGTATCTATCTTACACTTATGAGGACATAAGTCTCTGTAGGAATGGTTTTAATAAGTTGGTCATTTTTTTTTTTTTTGGATCGGCATGTTTGATGGGGATTGGTCTGTCATCTTGCTTGCTCTCTTCCCACACCCTGGCCACACCTCTGGCCACACCCACCAGTACCCTGGGCTACTCTGGCTACACCCTTGCCCCCTCACCTGTGGCTACACCCTTGCCCCCTCACCTGTGGCTACACCCTTGCCCCCTCACCTGTGGCTACACCCTTGCCCCCTCACCTGTGGCTACACCCTTGCCCCCTCACCTGTGGCTACACCCTTGCCCCCTCACCTGTGGCTACACCCTTGCCCCCTCACCTGTGGCTACACCCTTACCCCCTCACCTGTGGCTACACCCTTGCCCCCTCACCTGTGGCTACACCCTTGCCCCCTCACCTGTGGCTACACCCTTGCCCCCTCACCTGTGGCTACACCCTTGCCCCCTCACCTGTGGCTACACCCTTGCCCCCTCACCTGTGGCTACACCCTTGCCCCCTCACCTGTGGCTACACCCTTACCCCCTCACCTGTGGCTACACCCTTGCCCCCTCACCTGTGGCTACACAACCATCACCCTCCCCCTAGCCTGTCCCCCATCACCCCCCTTCTCGAAAAACATAATTACCATATTTAATTAGCACACACACACACACACACACTAATTGTGTGGAGCCGGTGGCTGTGTGGATTACGCTGGACACGTAATTCTGTGATCCGGGTTCGATTCCCGGCGCCGGCGAGAAACAAAAATAGGCAGAGTTTCTTTCACCCTGATGCTCCTGTTACCTAGCAGTAAATAGGTATCTGGGAGTTAAGACAGCTCTTGTGGGTTGCTTCCTGTGTGTGTGTGTGTGTGTGTGTGTGTGTGTGTGTGTGTGTGTGTGTGTGTGTGTGTGTGTGTGTGTGTGTGTGTGTGTGTGATACTGCGTGTGTGTGTGTGTGTGTGTGTGTGTGTGTGTGCGTGTGTGTGTGTGTGTGTGTGTGTGTGTGTGTGTGTGTGTGTGTGTGTGTGTGTGTGTGTGTGTGTTTGAAAAAATATATATTAGTAACAGTTGATTGACAGTTGAGAGGCGGGCCGAAAAAGCAGAGCTCAACCCCCGCAAGCACAACTAGGTGAGTACAAACACACACACACACACACACACAGTATCACTAACAAGTCTTCCCTGTAAACTAACTTTCGCCTCCAAACACCAGCACGGTCTTGGGGAAACAAAAATCTTCCTTGACAAACTTACTGGAGTTCTACAATAAGATAAATCAAACGAGAAGGATGGGTATACTGCATTTTCCTCGACTACCAGATTTTATTTGATACTGTCCCGCACAAGAGACTCCAACTTGAGCTAGAGAAGCTGGCTGGCCCATCGGGAAGAGCGATAAACTTGCTAAGGGAGTAAGGAAGGAATCAGAGGGTCACAATGAGAACAGAGATATATCAGATTGGAGAGGTAACGAGTGGAGTGCCACAAGGGTTAGTGCTGAGGGACCAACCTGTTTCTTATAATATATATATATATATATATATATATATATATATATATATATATATATATATATATATATATATATATATATATGGCAAAGACCTGACAGCAAAATGGCTCCTTCATATCCAAGTTTGTGGCAATGCAAATCTTGCAAGAAGAGCCGGAACAGAGGAACACTGCGATACTCTGCAAACTAATTCTGAACACTCCAGAAGCGCCAAGAAAAAAAATGGCTGCTAGAACTTAACTCTGCCAAATGCAAAGTTATGGGGAGTGGAACAGGAGTGAGACGACCAGTACAGCGGAATAAGATGAAGTGGAGGCATTCTTGCAAGGAGGAAGACTGGGAACTGGGCCCCCCCAAGTACAGCGTCAAGATAACACGCACACATAACAAGAATATCTACAGCAACAACCCTGTTGAAGTATAAATTGTCATCCACACGTCCGTGTAAATAAACATTCCACTCACCACCTTATTACGACTACTCATAGCCCATTCGATAGAGCTTCAGCCTCACGAGCGTGGGGTCCAGGGTTCGAGACCCATATATATATATATATGGGTCTCTCACACCCACCCACTCTCACCCACATCTCTTTTTCCATTCACCCCCAGGTGAATGGAAACCTGGAGAAGGTTCTGGGAGTTCTTATGCTTCCCAAGCCCAGCCTGAGGCCAGGCCACACCATCCATGCATCCTTCAGAAGTAGTAAGTAATTATCAAAAGAAGGCACCAAACCGGGAGCATCCTTCAGAAACTTCACACAAAAACGGCTTTTCAGACCCAATACACAACCTACGTGAGACCCACACTCCCTGCACATGGAGCCTCGGCATGAAACCCTCGTCTGGAATAGTCAAAACCAGTCAAAACTAGATAAAACTAGATAAAAACCAAAGATATGCAACAAAACTCATTCTTGAGCCGAAGGGTTTTGAGTTGCGAAGAAAGAATGAGAGAATTGAACCTTACCACACGAGAGGAGATATATGGAAGACATGATAACGACTTACAAGATCCTCGGAGAACGTGACCAAGTACAAACAGCAGCATTGTTCTGGAACGTGGAAGCACAGATGGAAACTAGATATAAATGTGTTCCAGATATGTCAGAAAGAACGCTTTCAGTGTTAAAGCAGAGAATAAATATAAATGGAGAGGTAGACGTATTGTGGAAGAGGTTGGACAAAAGAGCCTTTGAAGGAAACTTAGTATGAAATATTTAATGTAAATATGATTAAAAAAAATGAGGAATGAGTTATGACATTAATCATAGAATGGTCAGAAGGCGGGGCCAGGAGCCGTGTTTATCCCTGCAAGCACTTCTAGGCGAGTGCGCGCGCACACGCACACGCACACACACACACACACACACACACACACACACACACAGGGGGGACATGATCACCACATTCAAGATCCTCAAGGGAATTGACAGGGTTGATAAAGACAGGCTGTTCAACACAAGGGGCACACGCACTAGGGGACACAGGTGGAAACTGAGTGCCCAAATGAGCCACAGAGATATTAGAAAGAACTTTTTTAGTGTCAGAGTGGTTGACAAATGGAATGCATTAGGAAGTGATGTGGTGGAGGCTGACTCCATACACAGTTTCAAGTGTAGATATGATAGAGCCCAATAGGCTCAGGAACCTGTACACCTGTTGATTGACAGTTGAGAGGCGGGACCAAAGAGCCAGAGCTCAACCCCCGCAAGCACAACTAGGTGAGTACAACTAGGTGAGTATACAACCTCGTCTTAGAAGCCTCGCGGCTGAGTGGACAGCGCTTGGGGGTCGTAGTCCTAATGGCCCGGGTTCGATTCCTGGCAGAGGCAGAAAAAAAATCCTAGACTTTATTTCATCCCTGATGCACCTGTTCCCCTAGCGGTAAATAGGTACCTGGGGATTAGACGGCTGCTACCGGCTGCTTCCTAGGGATGTGCGCGCGTATGTGTTAGAGAGAAATATATGTAGTATACATAATAGAGGAAAACAGATGAGTTAGAAAGGCCGGGTCCAAGAGCTAATAGCTCGATTCTGCAGACACAAATAGTAAATACAAATAGCGCACGCGCACACACACACACACACACACACACACACACGAATGATTCAAGTGATGAAGCAATCTTGACTGGCTCATCTTGACCCACCTCAGCTGTACTCAACCCCTCATGATGGTAAGACCAATAAGCAGATATATATTGAGCAAAGATCAACACAGGGAGCCGGTGGCTGAGCGGACAGAACACTGGACGCGTGACCTTGTGGTCCCGGGTTCGATCCCGGGCGCCGGCGAGAAACGATGGGCAGAGTTTCTTTCATCCTGATGCCCGTTACCTAGCAGTAAAATAGGTACCTGGGTGTTAGTCAGCTGTCACGGGCTGCTTCCTGGGGGGTGGAGGCCTGGTCGAGGACCGGGCCGCGGGGACACTAAAGCTCCGAAATAATCTCAAGATAACCTCAAGAAGATAACATGACACAGAGCAAGCAAGACTCTGATCTTCCCCACCCACTTGCCTTTTTTCAATATTGAAAATTAGCTATAGAAACCATAAATGTAAACAAAAAAAAATCCATTTTGACATACAGTTTATGACATCACAGCAATAAGGGACATGTTTTTAAAAGTAACCAAAAACTAGTCTTCCTAAAAAAAAAACAAAAAAAACAAAAAAAAATCTTGACAATTAATTGCGTTCCCTCTAAGTACTCCCTTGTGCTAAGGACAAGGAAATCTTAATAGGAATTGAGGCATCTCAGATTACCGGAAGGGGGTAGGAAGGAGGACAAGTCTGTAAAGTACCATAACCTTCCCGTCTTCCGGTACTTCGGAACACAACACACTACAGCAAATGCGTTCATCCTATGGTCTCACAGGCGTGCGTATTGCGTCACGTTCTTCAATCCTACTTGGCACACGTTCACTACTCAAACAGGTTAAGAGATCAAAGCCTTGTTGATCTAAGGTCGCCTGCATAACACTAAGTAACGGGGAAAAAAGAAAGATTAGTCATTTGGAAAGTAAAGCACAGAGGTGAACGATAACAAGAGCCAAAATGTACGTCATTTGGCATCGTTCAAAAAGCAATATATATGGAATAATTTTCTCTTAAAAATTAGCATACACTGTGCTGTACAATTGATAAAAAGAAAACAAAAATCACCTGGCTTGAACTTAATCTACTCAACTTGTAAATTACAAAAAAAAAAAATTGAACTAAACATAGCAATTACAACGACACTTACATTGTTTCCTTATTTAAAGCATAAAAACAAACAAAAAACCGATGCATAATAATTTTCGCATCCATGACTTGTTGGCGTAAATAACAAATAAAAAAAAAAAAATTCGGATACAAGGTCCATTTAAACTGATTGTAAAGAGCAATTGTCATCACTAGTTTGTACTTCTACAGTCAGGTTTGACACTCCTTATTAACAGTCAACACTGCCACGTCAAGCACAGTCAGGGTTGACACTCTTGCTAACAGTCAACACTGCCACGTCAATCAAAACAGATCAACAGCTCAGGGTTCCTGTACACAGCTCCCAGAGGAGAGAGGTAAGCTCACTTCATCTCTGCGTGACTTAAACAAAAAACTAACTTGAATTTCTTATATTATTTCCACAAAAGCTTTAAAACAAGCTTTACATTCTGAAGTGGTTTCCAGACTAATTTGAAGAAAACAAAAAATAGTAGTTTTCAGCTACACAAAAATGAGCAAATTCTTGGTAGTTTTCAGACAAGTTTGGTAAGAGAAAACAAAGTTTTGATCGTGATAGGGCAAACACGACTATAAACATGACAAGAAACACAAAACTTCACACAGGAGAGAACAATATTTGTCTTATACGATAATCTATGTATAAGAACCCCTGCATTATAGAAACTTTTTAAGACATGGGTGACCAGATGTCTTTTTCCACATAGGTTCTCCACCATGACGAGCAGCGCTAATCTCTCCTCAATTGGTAAGACATTTTTAAACATCAAGTTATGCCACAATTTGGAACTTTTTGACAAAATTGAGTCATACCTAACCGAGCTGCCATGGCTCAAGTGTATGCAGATTACACACAAATGGTCACAAGGTATGCACTATAATTTCACATTTCAAGCATATTCTCATTAATAAATATGAACATACAAAATTTGGTGCTACTTGCATTATGAAAATACAATATATATATATTCAGCATAGTAATCAAACTCCAGCTAATTCAACTAACATTTTTAACTTCAGTTTGAAGATTATCGTCTATATTCACAGCAAGCCGTTAGGAAAACCACGTGGTCACGTCTCCCTATTTAAATGCAGATTTGCCCGACACTGCCAGAAAACTAGTTTCTGGTACTGTAACGGGTGTACTGTACTAGGTGTACTGTTTTAAAACAGCCAACTTACACATGGCCGTTTCCGAAATACACAGACCTTTGACTGCTTCCACAAAATGTCTGTGAATGCCAATTTATGCATGTAGGAAATGCACAACAAACCATTGCCCGAAAGAATATGAGAAATATATCTTCATCACACTGGAAGGCTTGTTAATCACAAGAGCCAGCCTAATAGAACGTCTCCTCACTCTGGCTGCTCAACCTCTCGCACAACAATGGATAACCATAGCAACATGGGTATACTGTAGTCTCAACGCACTCGCGTAAACTCAAATATTCTCCGTGTCTGAGTCGCTATAAATCTCCTTGTTCTATCCTTTTCACTGTTTTGAGGCATCAACCAAAAATGGCTTCATCTTCTCTCTCACACTTCAGTGCCATCTGGACCTTCATCTTGAAAGCCTCGGCCGCTGTCACCCCCAAGGGAAGCTTTCCTTGAATCACTAGCGGTTGAGGACACCGAGAGTCGTTTGCCACTGGGTTTTGGAGGTGGTTTCGGAGGTACTTTCTTACCTGAAGTGGCCATGATGACGGGGCCTCCTGAGGACGCTACGCTCATCTCACTCTTGTTTAAGTCATTCTTGCCACATACAGAATTGTTATTGTTGTTGTATTGAGAAGAGGAGTCTAAAGTCGACTCATTGCTGGAACCCAGTGGGGTTTTGGTTGAGGCGTGGCCACCAACAGGGGGCTGATGTGGGGAATGGTGTTGAGGAGACACAGAAACAACAGGAGAGGCAGTACGGTAGGCAGGCGAGGCAGTGCGTACCGTACTAGCATTGGACGGTGTTGGAGAGTGGGCAGCCAGTCGCGTACGCGCAGCCAAGTGAGCCGATGGGGCCTCCCGCTGAGGAAGACTCAGACCACTACCTGCTTCAAATAAGTTGGGCGTTGAACGAGGCAGTGTAGAACTTTGATTCCGTGTGTGTAGGCGGCCTGACTGGGTACTTTGGCTGACTGGAGTGTAATATGGGGGCAGTGAAGGTGGCGAGTTTGGAGACTGAGGGGTACGAGGTGTAAACGGTTCCACAGCACGTAGGGCCGGCCGAGTGAGATCAGTGCGAGACGTGCCATCTGCCGTGGTGCGAGGTCCTAGTGTGTCGTAGATTGGGTCAAAGCGAACCACTTTCCCATCCTCACTTGCTGGAGGTGGCGATGAGGCGGTCTCTGGTTCGACAGAAGAGGTGCCAGCCCACGATGGAGAGCGGTGCCTCCGGGGAAGAGTCACGTATCCAGGCCGTGGCTGCACGGGGTGAGGAGACACGTAGGCCACTGGATACTGAGAAAACTCTGCAGGATTAACGTAACTGTAGCGCCATTCACCAGGCATCGTGAACTGTGGTGTTACCAGCGAATGGTATGAAAGCTGTGTTGGTGAGACTGCTCTGTGGCGTGCCATGTCCAGCAAATCTGGATAATGAGCCATGTAGTCGTTGAGAACGTTTTGTGAAGGTGTAGCCGTGGTGTCTAGATTCAAGGTAGTGTCTTGAGAAGGGAGATCGTCATCCTCTTCCTCCAAGGTGGCCAGCGGGATGCGGTGAGAGGCAGGACCAGCTTCAGGGTAGTCAACTTCATCATAGCTTCTGTGGGCACCTCCATCACGGATGGCCGTTAACTCCACATCTGTCTGTGGAATTTTCTCATATTTCCGTGGTGGCTTTTCAACAGGGTTAACAATCATCACATTTTTATGCTCTATGTGATTTCCTCCAGCTACACCATTTACTTTAGGCCTTGGCTTTGACTCGTGGTGCCTGCGCTTTTTCACACAGCAACAAATTAACAAAATAATCAGGATTAACAACAACAGACCACCTGACACTATGGCAATGATCATGTAAAGTTCAAGGCCAGTTTTGGGAGAAACAGCCCCAGGTATTGTTGGAGAGGCTGGCACTAGGGATACGTTTTGTTCTATTAATCCGGCCAAGTTATCTGCCACACAGGTATAGTAGGTAAAGTCATGATCTGTGACATGCGGGACTGTGAGGCGCGTCCACCGGACGTTGTCCTCGACGATCTCCTTCACTACGTACCTCTGCTCCGGGTGGGAGAAGGGTATAATGGACATATTGGTCAAGACTCTTCCGTGGAGCACCCACTTTAACTGAGGCAGCGGGTCTCCTGAAGCATGACACGTCAAGGAAGCATTCTGTCCGAGAGCTGCAGGAATCTGCGGTTGAGGAACAATCAACTCCGGCCGGCAGGCTAAATCGACATCTGAGAGCGTCTCCCACTTGCGGCCCGAGACTCTCTCTGGTGAGCTGCACGTCACGTGTGTCTGTGGAAGAAATAAATACCAGTTAGAATCATAGACTATATGTGATCAACTTCGGTTTATTGTGATCAATTTATGCTAAGTATAATTATCAAAAGAAGGCACGAAGCCTCCAGTGTAGAGACTATGTAGTAATAAAGTCTAAATAAACATAAAAAACACTATTGATTGAGACTTAGATAATAACATTTCATTTACTTGGGCCACTGGAGCCTCAAACCCAAAACCACAAAAAGCGGTAGACTGGTTGGTAAAACTACAGTCTTCCGCTTTTGTAGTTAACTTAGTATGATGACAACAGCCACATTGTTCCGCAGGAGCAGTAGCCAGAACACACCTGGAGGAGAGCCTTGTCCTTCACCCAGTTGACGAGGTTCTTCAAGCGACAGTCACATTCCCACAGGTTGTCGTGAAGCTCCAGCTCTACCAGCTTGGTGTTGTTGAGAAACAGTTGTGGTTGTAGCAGCTGCAGCTGGTTACCAGACAACCTGCATAACACAACCACTAATAACTAAGCTGGTAACCTTACAATGACCCACCCAAAAAAAAAAAAAAATTAAATCAGACAATTTTTGCTATGCATAGTGAAATCCTAAATGCATGAAATATTTGACAAAATATTGTAGCTATACAATGGGATCACATCTGCGTACCTGAATTCCTCATGCACACACTACTAACAAGTAGCTCTGGTTGAGGTGCTTCATATTTTTAGCTCATCGTGGTCCAGTCGGTAGTGCGTGTGCCTGAGGATTCAGATACTTGGGTTCGATCCCATCAAATAAGTTCAACATTGTTTCATGTTGAAATATTCTTTCTTCGAGAAAAAAAATGTTTCAACACGGAATGTCCAGCTTTTCACATAAGAGGTATCAGGCGAATAAAACCGATAGGCCACCTCTATGAAAACAGCCTCAACTCTATCAACCAGGATGATTTTTTTTTTTTGCAAGAGGAGGAGGAGAAAAGTGGCTAAAAAAAAGTCCAGACTCTACCACCATCTCGATCAAATGCTGGGGAGGACGCAAACACAGTGGCTTCCTTACCAGAGCCTCATATACAGTATTACCACCAAGTAAAGCATCCAGCACTTCCACAAACACAATAAAAAAAATTATTTGCCAACATCCAGGGTATAAAAACACGCAAATCTAACAAAGTTAATTTTATAGATGGTCTCCTGCATAAGGCAAATGGGCTCCTACATGAGGAAAATGCAGTGTTTGCAGCCCTGACGGAAACCCACACAAAGGACTTCCATGATGGTGAAATATGGATCTCAGAGTACAATCTTTTCGGATGTGACAGGAAACACCGGCTTCAGGGTGGGGTCAGCCTCTACATCAAAGACACACTCATCTGTACTGAGCTGCTAAACTCCTCAAATGATATGGTGGAAGTGCTGATAATCAAAATAGAGATCTTAAATGTAGTTATTGTCCTTGTATGTAAGTCACCTGAGGCAAATCCTCAGCATTGTAAAGACTAACTAATGAAAATAGAACACTGCTTGGAAAACCTCATAAATCTAACCCCGATCATCATCCTGCTTGGGGACTTCAACCTACGGCACCTGAAATGGAAGACCCTAGCTAATATAGTTATATCAGAAAGAATACCAGGCAGTAGCCTAAATAAACAGTCACATGCAAATGACCTGCGACGGATTTGCCTTAAACCAGCAAATAGTAGAACTAGAAAGGAGAACACGTTGGCCCTCATTTTCACTAATAATGGTGATGAATTGATCAGTAACAATGATTACAAATACCTGTTACTCAGATCACAACCTAATTGAAGTTCTAACAAGCATGGGGAATAGACCTGCACAACCAGTCCCGAATCCCAGAAGAGGCGAATTCAGCAAATTCAAGTACAATAATATACATAGAAACTGGGAGCAAATAAACCAAGACCTCAAAGAAATAAACTGGGAGGAACAACTAGAAAATGTAAACCTGAACCAGTGCCTGGAAAAAATAAGCTCAATAGCACTAGAAATATGTTCAAACCCGCATACCCCTAAGAAAAAAAAGGAAGAGATGCAGATTGAGGGAACGTCGTTCCTCCCTATATAGGCGAAGAAAATGAATCGCGGAACAACTTGAGAGTCGCACCCTATCTCAAGAACGTCGAAGAAGGTTAGGTAGAGAAATAGAAACAATTGAACGGAAGCTACAAGAATCATACAAAACCCAGGAGAGGCAAAGAAAGCAAAAGGCCATCAGTGAAATAGAGAAATCCGAAATATTTTTTCTCCTATGCAAAATCAAGATAAAAACCACATCTAGTATCGGGCCCCTGCGAAAGAGAGATGGAACTTTCACTGATGACAACAAAGAAATGAGCGAAATTCTGAGGAATCAGTACGACTCTGTTTTCAGCGAGCCACAAAACACACTAAAGATTGATAACCCAAATGAATTTTTCATGGATGTGATGCCAACATCAAACCATATATCAGATGTCACCCTATCCCCACTGGATTTTGAAGAAGCCATATACAGTATGCCTATGCACCAGGCCCGGATTCTTGGAACTCCATATTCATGAAGAACTGTAAAAAAAACACTATCGCAGGCCCTTCACATTCATTGGAGACAAAGCCTAGATACTGGCATTATCCCTGACATACTAAAAACAGCACCACTCCATGAAGGAGGAAATAAGGCATAGGCAAAAAATTACAGACCGATAGCACTAACATCAAACATCATATAATATTTTGAAAGAGTGCTATGAAGTAAGATCACAAAATACATGGAATCACAGCATCTCCATATCCCTGAACAACATGGTTTCAGAACAGGGCGCTCTTGCCTGTCACAGTTGCTGGACCACTATGATATGGCATTAGATGCCATGGAAGACAAACAAAACGCTGATGTAATTTACACAGATTTTGCAAAAGTCTTTGACAAATGTGACCATGGTGTTATTGCACATAAAATGCGTTCAAAAGAAATTACCGGAAAAATAGGCAGATGGATCTATAATTTCCTGACCAACAGAACCTAATGTGTAATAGTCAACAAAATAAAATCCGGACCATCAACCGAGAAGAGCTCAGTCCCCCAGGGTACTGTGCTTGCTCCAGTACTTTTTCTCATCCTCATATCAGACAGACAAGGACACAATCTAGAGTACTGTATCGTCCTTTGCAGATGACAATTAGGATTTTTATGAGGGTAGACAACATAGAGTACACGGCAAACCTCCAATCAGATGTAAATCAGGTCTTTCTATGGGCTACAGAAAATAATATGGTGTTTAACGAAGATAAGTTCCAGCTCATGCGCCACGGAAAAAAATGAAAATATAATAACGGAAACCACGTACAAAACTCAGTCAAATCATAACATAGAACGAAAAGGCAATGTAAAGGATCTGGGAGTACTCATGTCGGAAGACCTTACCTTTAAAGAACACAATAAAGTAGCCGTCACAACTGCAAGAAAAAATGACAGGTTGGATAACAAGAACCTTTCATACTAGAGATGCTATACCGATGATGATACTCTTCAAGACGCTTGTGCTCTCTAGAGTGGAGTACTGCTGCACAATGACAGCCCCTTTCAAAGCTGGAGAAATTGCTGACCTGGAGAGCGTGCAGAGATCCTTTACTGCTAGAATCCACTCAGTAAAACATCTAAACTATTGGGACCGACTAAAGAGCCTAAAACTGTACTCCCTTGAGCGCAGGCGGGAGAGATACATAATAATTTACAGGTTGATTATCACACCCATTAAGATAACTTTAAAAATTATTAATTACTTACGAATATGTCATTATTAATTAGGTATTAATTTATTTTCTATTATTAATTACATTATCTATTATAAATTCAATTATTGTATTATAAAAAAACATTAAATCTGAATTACCCTATTTATCTATAAATAAGATAAATAGATAAAAATGTAAATGTTCGTTTGTTCAAAATGGCTAATCTCCAAAAGTTCTTCACCGATTGCTTTGAAATTTTCACACAACGTTCCATTCGCATCCGAGCGGGTTTTTATATACACATTATATAGATGTCACGTCTGTGACGGGGAAAAACATGTTTAAAAAAAACTTTTGTGTGTGTTTTTCATGCGAGGAAAATCTTCGAAACCTCCTTACCGATTGCTTTGAAATTTTGACACAACATTGCATTCGAATAGATGCGTGTTTTTATATACCTACTTTATACATGCCTCACCTGTGACAGGAAAAAACGTGCTTTAAAAAAATAACGTGCCATCTGTTGGACGTAAGGCTAACACACACTGTAATTTCCGAAAGTTCTTCCCCGATTGCTTTGAAATTTCGACACCATGTTCCATTTGAATACACACGTGTTTTTATATACCTACAATATGGATGCTAAATCTGTGACAGGTAAAAACATTTTTTTTTAAACAGCGCCATCTGTTGCACGTAATAGCAACACACACTATATTAAATATGTTACGATTCCATTTCTATGTATTCAGTTGCATTGATAAATTGAATTTTCATAGATTTTGATTTATTTTCATTATGATTTAGTTATTTTGTGTGACACTGAATTGGAATTGAACTGTGTTGATTACCATACTGTTCATTTTGTAAGTATAAGTATAGATGCCACACCTGTGACAGGTAAAAACATTTTTTTTTAAGAAATAGCAACATTTGTTGCACGTAAGAGCAACAAACGCTATACTAAATGTGTTACAATTCCATTTCAGTGTTTCCAATTGCATTGATAAATAGAATTTTCATAGATTTCAATTTACTTTCATTTTGATTTAATTAATTTGTGTGACATTGCATTGGAATTGAGCTGTGTTGTTTACCATACTGTTCATTTTGTGAGTATTTTTTTTCAGTGTTTTTCATTTCGTTTTTTAACTTTTTCTTATATTTCAGTGATGGGAACATCGATCATTTAATATTCCAAATTTTCTGATGGGAACATTAAATCATTTGGGAATGCATCGGACGAGGAAGTGGGGGATGGTGATGAGGTCGAGGGGACGGGAGTGGGGGGGGGGGATGGTGGGGAGGAAGAGGGGACGGGGGAGTGGGGAATGGTGGGGAGAACTGGGAGACGGGGCAAGGTTGCTGTGGCTCAGCAACGCATGTCCCGGGTTACAGCTAGTTAATATTATTATTTAAGACTTACACAAATTATTAATTTCATAAATTATCTGCGTTAATCATTATATAATTATTAATTGTTTTAATTAATAATTATTCTAATTATAATAAAATTAACTAGTAATTACTTCAAAAGTGATTACATTTATTATATTACATAATTATAGTAATGCAATTAATAAGTCAACTATTCATTATTAATTACATTACCTACTGATTATCAATTCAATTATCACTGTATTATCAACATATTCATTAATTATCCAATATTTACTGCTATATACCTCGTTCACAATACACTAAATGTCATTAAAAAAGCTGAAATATTAGCAAAAACAAATCTATATAACAATTTCAATTTCATAAAATTATTATCCCACTCCATATGCAGAGCAACATTTGAAGTTGCAAAACTAATTACTCAATAATAAGCTAAAGTCATTAACACGAATTAGCCATAATTATTGTCCATGATCATTCAAACATTGACAGGACTGTAAGCAGTCTTATGAAACCAAATTAGCAGACTACAATGAGTTAATGGCTAGTTATACACGAGATGATATTACAAGCATCTCTGTAGCGCAGTGGTGATAGCAATCGGGGGTCACTTTCGTTACGATTCAGAGTTCGATGCTCGAGCAGGATGTCTCCTTTCGTCCTACAAGTTACAGCCATACTAGAGGGCAAGCACAAACGGCCAAATTACCATGTTGTTAACGATTCGCTACCTGGAACAAATAGTTCCAAGTAGCACGGGCTATGGAACCAAAATTACCAGGGAATAGATGTGACAACCGGCGTACCTCCCCCCCCCCCCCCCACCCTCCCCTCCTTCCACCATCAACTTACCGCAGTGAATTGAGGATGGCGAGGTTGGAAAAGGCGAAGTTGTGGATGTAGGATAGACGATTCTCTCGCAGATCCAGCTTGCGCAGGTGAGGGAGCGGTGGAAACTGCACTCCATCTAGCCTGGATAGTTGGTTCATGCTGAGGTCCAACACCCGCAGCTTCTCCAGCCCTGGTACACACACACACATATGACCACATTAAACAATCATGTTATCCAGACATGAGGTCTAGATTCACGAAGCAGCTACGCAAGCACTTACGAACGCTTCCATCTTTCCTCAATCTTTGACGGCTTTGGTTACATTTATTGAACAGTTTACAAGCATGAAAACTTGCCAATCAACTGTTGTTATTGTTATAAACAGCCTCCTGGTGCTTCGGAGCTCATTAACTATTGAATAATTGAAAACAAAGTTGCCAAATATTGAGAAAAGATGGACAAGTTCGTAAGTGCTTGCGTAACTGCTTCGTGAATCTGGCCCCTGGTATATATATATATATATATATATATATATATATATATATATATATATATATATATATATATATATATATATATATATATATATATATATATACACATGATCATATTAAACAATCGTGAGGTATTACTTAATAATCCTAAGTAAAGTAGTAATCACTATAAATATAATATCCACTTTTTCCACTTGGGAAAGACACACACTTGTCAAGTAAGGATAAAATGCTTGTTAGAGGTAAATCAGGATAAAACTACTTAACAGATTTAGGATTTAATATAATTTAGGAGATTTATTATGGTAAATGAGAATTTAATAACGTTTAAGAGGATTTAATAACGTTAAGAGAATTTAATAAAGCTAAGAGGATTTTCATTTGGTCGTGAGAATTAAAAGCCGAATGGATTTCAATTCCTTCCTTCTTTTAAACCACTGCTTTCATTAATTAACATGTATTACCTCTAAATACACTGACTTCACTGTCATTCACTTATTCCCTTAAAGAGGGACTGCTTTCACTGTCAAAGTTCTTTCACCACCCACAACTGCCAGTGGTAGCTACCTTTACCGGTAAAGATATATTGGGGGCAGAGATATAGACCTACCGGTATAAAGATAAAGGCGGGAAAGATAGCCTTCCGGATATGGCCATAGAGTAGAGGGAAGAGATCAGACTTACCGGTAAAGGTATATTGGGGGCAGAGATATAGACCTACCGTTATAGAGATAAAGGCGGGAAAGATAGCCTTCCGGATATGGCCATAGAGTAGAGGGAAGAGCTCAGACTTACCGGTAAAGGTATATTGGGGGCAGAGAGATAGACCTACCGTTATAGAGATAATGGGAAAAAGATATCCTTCCGGTAACGGCCATAGAGGAAAGAGCTCAGACTTACCGGTAAAGGTATATTGGGGGCAGAGATATAGCCCTACCGGTATAAAGATAAAGGCGGGAAAGATATCCTTCCGGTAACGGCCATAGAGGAAAGAGCTCAGACTTACCGGTAAAGGTATGCGGGTGAAGCTTGTCTATGCGATTGCCGCTGAGATCGAGTTCGATCATGATCCGGAGGTCCCTGAAGGCGTCTTTGTGAACGCTTCGGACGTTGTTGTTCTTCAGGTAAAGCTTCTGCAGGTTCACCAGCCCCGCCTTCTTGAACGCGTCCTTCTCCAGGTACCTGTGGAGGAGGAGGAGAGAGAGGGATGGTTGTAGTGAGACCTAAAGCTTCTACACTGGTGGATGTCATGTTAGGGGGGGGGGGGGGTTGTAGACACACTGGAGCCTCTACAACACTGGTGGATGTTAGGGGGTTGTAGACACACCAGAGCCTCTACAACACTGGTGGATGTCATGTTAGGGGGTTGTAGGCACACCAGAGCCTCTACAACACTGGTGGATGTTATGTTAGGGGGGTTGTACACACTGGAGCCTCTACAACACTGGTGGATGTTATGTTAGGGGTTGTAGGCACACCAGAGCCTCTACAACACTGGTGGATGTTATGTTAGGGGGTTGTAGAGACACCAGAGCCTCTACAACACTGGTGGATGTTATGTTAGGGGGTTGTAGGCACACTGGAGCCTCTACAACACTGGTGGATGTTATGTTAGGGGGTTGTGGACACACTGGAGCCTCTACAACACTGGTGGATGTTATGTTAGGGGGGTTGTAGGCACACTGGAGCCTCTACAACACTGGTGGATGTTATGTTAGGGGGGTTGTGGACACACTGGAGCCTCTACAACACTGGTGGATGTTATGTTAGGGGGTTGTGGACACACTGGAGCCTCTACAACACTGGTGGATGTCAAGGCGAGAAAAGAGCCACATAGAATAACACTCAGAGACTAAAAATGAAAAAAAGGGAAAAAAATGACCACCCACCAGGAGACCTGGTCAGAGACCGGGCCGCGGGAGAGACATTGATCCCCGATAGTCAACCCGCAGACTCGTAAC